>NC_133661.1:240736647-241041162 GCF_037893015.1 Macrotis lagotis | reverse complement strand
TAAGGGGGAAGCTGATTATGTCACAAAACAAATGAAAAGCCTCAAGTCCTGCTACATGGAGGGAGTGACTCAGAATTAGACAAAAGAGAGACTCAGGAGATCATGCTAAAATTGTTCTGCTTTTATCTATATGCTAAAATCATAAACACCCTCCCTCTTCAACCTTCACTTTAGCCTAATTTCATGATATTCTTGCCTTTATGCTGCCCGTGGTATTGCTTCAAGGATATGGGTAGAACAAAGAAAAGAAATGAGAACCAGATTGGAGGGCCTCTTCTAGAAATTCATAAGACCAAAAGTCTTTTTTGGCAGGGAGAGTGGGGCAGCAGTTTTCAAGGCAATGGGGTTAAGTGACTTGTCCAAAGTCACACAGCTAAGTATTAAATCTCTGAGGTCGGATTTGAACCAGGTCCTCCTGACTTCAGGGTCAGTTCTCTATTCACAGCAAAATTCTTAACTAAGACTTAGATGCTATATTATATACATAACTTCCATACCATTATATATATATATATATATATATATATATATATGTGTGTGTGTGTGTGTGTGTGTGTGTGTGTGTGTGTGTATATACATATATATGCTAGAATAGATTTTTTAAAAATTCTGTATTTCAGTAAATCTCCAAAACTGATGCAATGATTTCCAATTTCTCTGCTAAAGAAAACTAACAGAAAAAGAACAAGTTCAACCTTTCCTACAGATCTGTTTTGATTTATTATATATATATATATATATGCTAGAATAATTTTTTTAAATATAATTCTGTATTTCAGTAAATTTCCAAAATTGGTGTAATGATTTTCAATTTCTCTTGCTAAAGAAAATTAATAGGAAAGGAAAAAGTTCAAACATTCCTACAGATCTGTTTTGATTTATTTTCAAAGAAACCTGGGAAATCCCAAATATTCAGTTTCTAAAAGAGGAAGAAAAATAATTAATGTCTATTCCAAAAACAATCATTTTGGAGAGGTCATATTTGTGATAAGAGTAAGGCTGACTTTTTGGTACTATATCCATTTTGTAGTAAGAACATACTTTGTAATCATTGCATCTAGATCTTTTGTGTCAATTATTTAAAAGTAAAGAACAGACCTTGAAACTTTAGACAGATATAGGGAATTCAGGTTTTACACATTTTATCATATATTATTTATGTCTATGATTTCTTTGATAGAAAGATCTTGCTCCTGATATAAATTCTAATGAAAATACTGCTATCATGAGGGGAAAGGACCAATGATTCATTTTATATCAGTTTCCAAGAAGTCACTGATACAAAAATCATCCAAGTCATATATTTTAAGTCAAATAATATAGAGAAAGCCAAAAATCATTTTAGTGGATAGAAATATAATATTTAATGTCAAATGTAAGACTACTGAATAATTTTACTAAAGACTGAACTAGTAAAAATAGTTTAAATATGTTGATGATTATATGTTCCTATAATAAATATAATTAAGCTATTAGTTCTTTTAACAACCTTTAGTCAACTACAAACAGTAGGGAAGACTAGTAGTCATTATTCAGATAGTATCTGGTGATGACAAAGAAGTAATTTAGTTACAAAGTTCAGTAACTGTTAATGAGTACAAATATACACATATGTGAGTTATGAATACTAGGCATTAGGACAGGTAATAAAAATAAACAAGGGGCAGTAGTGCACTGGAAAGAGGAGGAGAAGGGGGGTAATTGGGGGAGAAGGTGGGGGAGAGAGAGAGAGGGAAGGGGGGGAAGTCAAAAGGACCTAAGTTCTAACATAGCCTCAGACACTTGATACCAACTGTATAACCTTAGGCAAGTCACTTAACTCACAACCCCCCAAAAAAAATTTTAAAAAAGAGAAAGGAGGAGGAGGAGGGGGGGGGGAGGGGGGGAGGAGGAGGAGGAGGAGGAGGAGGAGGAGGAGGAGGAGGAGGAGGAGGAGGAGGAGAAGAAGAAAACAAAATCAAAACTTGCTTCCAGCCTCATAATCTAGTAAGGAAGAAAAGGCATGTAAACAAAATCGTCCAAATTATTTTATTAAGTATCTCCTATGTACCAGGTACTGTTCTAAGCACTGGAGGTACAAAGAAAAGGGGGGGGGGAGTCCCTACTTTCAAGCATCTTTCACAATCACAAAAAAGAAGAGGCATGAACAACTTCTAAGAGAAGTCATTTCTGGTTTGGGAATCCAGAAAGGCTTCGGAGAGGAGCTGTCCTCTGTGGTCTGTCTTGGAACAGTGAAAGGATAGTGACTTCAGAGGATTGACAATTAAGTCTAGGTGTGTAATGAGGCCTACTTTGTCACAGTCAATACTTGAATTCTTTTGTTCAATTGTACAAGGGAAGGCTGTGAAGGGAAATGGAGCCATTAGTAACTAGCATGGATGTAAAAAAAGAGGGGATATCAATGAAACTTTTTGAGGTAAAATGAGATCAGAATGCTTGAAAATTATGAAGAACTCAGAGAAATACAAAATTGTATGAAGGAAAACAGAACCAAAATAAATATATACATATGCATGCATACACACACACACACACACACACACACACACACACAGACAAACTAATGACCTTTTTTTTAATGGGAACACCCATTTAACAAAAAAAAAGAAAAGATTTGCCTTGAGGTGCTTAATTAGATTTTGCTCTTGCATCAATACACAGAACATCTCTATTAATTGAGTTTCAAGGTTCTGTCAAGTTCGTTCTATTGTAGAATTAAAATTGTGGGAATTGCTTTAAAGATATTTTACCTGATGTAAGTTCTTTATACTCAGGGAAAAGTAACATTTTAATAACAATATAAGCTTATAGCATTAAGTGAAAAAAAAAGAGTCCAGCCAAATATAATTGAAAAATTGCTAAAAATTCATTAAAATTAAAGAATATGCCCATCTCTCCTTTATGCTAAGAAACATCAAAAAAAAAAAAAAAACAAAGAAAAGGTGGCTTGCATACCTTCTTTTCTCTTTTAACTAGTTTTGCTAAACCATTTTCAAGAATTATCTTTTATTGGGTTTGAGTATATTGAGTTGAATGACTCAATGTATCAATTAATATAAACAGATACAGAGACAGAAAAAAGTAAGAATGATTTCAAGAAGCAGAAACAGGATATTGTAGGCATAGTAAATGATGTGAAGGGAAAAAAGAAATATGGAAAGAAGCATTTATAAAAAAAAAAATGATTGTTTTTCCTAAGCAAAAAAAAAAAACACCAACTGATTTCAAGTAAGATACCTTAAATAATTCCCACAGTCTCAGCTCTACAATAGGAAGGATACTCTTGATAGAACACTTTAACTTAATTTATAGAAGTATTTTGTGAGTTATTGCTTGAACAAAGTCTAGTATGTACTTCAAGTATAGAAAGTCAAAAATAAGCCTTTTCTTTCCATGGAAAGCCTTTCTTATGAAACAAAAAAAATCAACAAAAACAAGAGACATGTAAATTCTCCTTTCTTCAGCTCATATCAATTCCACAAATAACTTGTAAGCATCCACTATGTATTAGGTACTGAAGAAAGAAAGCTTAAAATGAAAAACAGCCCCTACCACCAAAGAACTCCGCTTGCTGCTAAGAGCAGGGGGGAAAAGACAATGGGGAAAAATAACACTTACAGAGATAACTATATGCAAATTAATTTGGGAAGGGAGAACTAACAACAAGGGGAAATCAGGAAATGTTTTCATAGAAGAGAAATTTAATTTGAGCTATGTAAAAAGCAAAGGAATTTAAAGATGATTTTAATTCCAGCCTCTGCAAAGCACTGAGAAGAGCTAGCTGGCCAATGTGACTGCAACTAAGTGAAAGTAGAGAACATAAAATAATCCTTAAAGGATAGATGGGAATCAAAATGTGGAGGACATAAAATGCCAAGTTGAGTACATATTTTATCCTAGAGGTAATAGGGTACTATTGAAAAATTATGAGCATAGAAATGATATTCAAAATTGTGTATTAGAGATATTAATTTGCTGGCTATCTGTAGGATAGACTAGAGAACTAGCAATTCAGTCTGAGAATGATACAATAGAACAGAAGATAAGGATGTCCTGAACAGGCCCTCTGAATAGAGAGAAAGGTATTAGGGATATAAAATCAATAAAACTTGACAACTGATTGGATATGTGGCAGAGAAGGAAAAGAAGATGCTTAGGTTTAATTCAGAATAATATATTAAGTTCATTAGCTGTTTTAAACAAAGTCGAATTCGCTTCAACTTAATTAAGATAAAAATTAAATAAACTCTAAGATGGATTCAAACTCTAAAACATGGTACAAAGCAGCCTGAGAAAACACCAGAAATCATTATGTGTACCATTTCATAAAAAGTGTACCTTTAATGTAGAATCTTTTAACTTTTCTATTGCATTGATTTTGAATATACATGTATCTGTCACTTTGAATTATACATATATCTATCATTTACTGCCTCCAGGAGATACACAAAGGATATATGTTCCAAATAATGAGTTTTGTAGCCTCTCTTGGTCCTTACAAATGATTATTCTATATAAATTCTGGGAGAACAAGTACAGTCTCTCTACATTTCTTAATGAAAAATTATACAAAAGTACAGAAAATAATGTTTAACACATTCATATCATTTTTAATAAAATAGATTCATTTTCATAAATATGATGCTCACTATTACAGAGCATTTTAATACACATTTATTCTTTATGTTAAACTTAAAACTTAAAAAAAATGGCCAAAATATTTTTTGTGGACAAGTTCACTTACCTTGACAGTGTTCTTTCCAGGGAGGACACATTGACAATGAGGTTGAGATTTGCATTGCCTGAGCTAGCTTAGTATTTGGGAGACTCAGAAAGAAAGTATGGGAAAGAAGAGCTATAGACTGATTTCCAAATTAAAGGTCTACAAAGCCATTTTGCTGACCTCATTGTTCTATGCCTGTGAAACCTGGAGAATCTACTAGCACCATGTCAGGAAACTAAATCATTTCCATTTAAATTGTCTGAGGAAGATTCTGAAGATCACCTGGCAAGAGAAGATACCAAAAACTGAGGTCCTTTCTTGAGCTAAACTGCCCAGCATTCCAACACAGACAGTGAAACTACGATGGGCTGGACACATTGTTAGAATGCCATATACACGCTTGCCAAAAAAATTATTTTAGAGAACTCACACAGGGCAAGTGCTCATGAGGGGATCAGAAGAAGTGATACTGAGACACCTCAAAGGTCTCACTGAAGAACTTTAGAATTGATTATATAGCATAGGACAACCTGGCACAGAACCGCCCAGCATGGCATGCCCTCATCAATTAGGAGGCTGCACTCTATGAGGAAGGAAGAATGGAAGCAGCTCAAAGGAAATGTGACATCCATAAGTGTAGAGTACCCACCCTAGATTTTCACAAGGACTATTTGTGCCCAACCTGTGGTAAAGCATTCCAAGCTCATATTGGTCTGATCAGTCACAGTCAGGCACACTGTAATTTGTCTCAGATATAGGGATATCATTTTGATCTTCTTCAATAATAAAGGACAAAAACCAAACAAAACAGGAAGGAATATATAATAAACATTTATGATTCCACTTCTCACAATCAAAAATAGGACTGATGCACAAGGATTTCAAATGCTTTTATATTCTCATATTTTCTAATTATGACTTTTCCTTCAACTTTGATTTTTAATTGTGATAAACACAATGAGAGATTCTGGAGTTATTCAGTCTCCAAAACTGTTCTGATTGGATGAGGTTGTTGGCAAGCTATTTTTGATGGAGCTGAAAACATCTCATTAATCATATACCAGATGCTGTCATAATGTAAATCTCAATTATAAACTACTATGTTCAAAGCTATATTGTCCCTGTTACTTTCTAAAAGAGTCCATCCCTTCATAACTGATGTGATAGATACAGAGTTGGTTTGGAGGTCAGAAAGACCTGAGTTCTGGTCCTGTCTTTAACATATACTGGCAGTGAAATCCTTTGCAAATCACATAATTTCTCAGTGCTTTAAAGAAACTAAGGCAAGAAACACTATAAATCAATCTTTCAGTGCTCTAGGAAATTAAGACTATAAACCAAGACAGGTGCTTATCTACACTTTAGAGGGAGTTTCCCTCTTCAATGACATCAGAAGCCCAAGGGGGGAAAAAATCTATTCACACACTTAATCTTCAGAAAATTCTTACCCTAGGACACATTCCTAAATCATCTGGCCTGCTGAACTCAATATGAGGTTTGCAGTTCACCTCCTCACAAAAGGGACCCCAAAAAGATACACATACATTTTTTTTTCATCCTGTTTGAGCTTGTCATAGGCACTGGCTTTAAAGTCTGCCTGGTTGCCTGGTATTCCTCCAAATATGGGCAAGTTGCCCATCAGTTCTTTGATGCCCTATCCAGTTCAAAAGGGAGTGGGGAAAGAGAATTAGCAAAGATTTATTGTTTTGTGATTATTAGGTTAAGCTAAGAGAGCAGCTTTCCATAATATTTTAATAAAATGAGTGAAAATGACTTCTCAGAGGAAAATACTGTAGTTCTTGTCCTTTGTCCGATTACATGAGACATAACTTAGAGGAAAGAGATCAGGATCACTTACCTGGAGGAAATGAAGACCACCAAACAAGTGGAAGCATTCTTTGAGATATTGAGATATCTAATGCTTAGACAGTGACAAAAATGTCCATATATACTGTGACTCAGAGATCCCCTGCTAGACATGTACCCCAAGAATTCAAAAGATAGAAAGATAGGTCCTAGAGAAACCTTAACGTTTATGGCAGTACCTTTATGGTATAATAAACTAGAAACTTAATAGGTGCCCACTGACTGGAGAGAAGAGAAACAAATTATAGTTTTAAACATGGATGTGTGTGGATGGATGAATGGATGGATGTACATATGAATGTAATGGAATACTATTGTGCTATAAAAAGACGATAACTATGAAGAATACAATGATTCAGGGGAAGTCAAATTATGAATTGATACAAATGAAGTTAGCTAAACTAGAAAAACAACAAAAATAGGGTAAATGAAAATACAAAAAAACAAAATGAAATTAAATTTTATGAGTATAAGTGATCAAACTAAACCATCACAAAGAGAGGAGAAAGTACATTTCAATCTCTTATTAGAGACAATATACGAGTACTACATTGAGAATATTGTTAGGTTCTCCATAGCCCAAGTCTCTCTCCTCTCCATTATCCTCCACATAATATTATAGGGCATATTAAAATATAACTAACAAAAATCATTTCATAGTTCCTGTTTTGTGGTGTTTTTTACGTTTATTTTTATGTGTATAAAGATATGCTTGCTTCTTAGAATTTTGTAACCAAAAGCACAGGTTTTTATTATGGGAAATAGAAATGAAATAATGTTTGCTAAAGATATCTAATTCATATACAATATTGTATATCATAATATTCATGATTGGGGTCTTTAACCCATGAAAAGATTTTCTGAATTAGAATCTTATTTTCTCCTCCCCAATAAAATACAATTTAGCATTCAAACATAGAATCCCAGGGGAAAAAATTCTAATCACCTCCATCAGAAGTCACTGAGTAATGAAGAAGAGGACATAAGAGGAAATTAAGGTAGATAATGAAATTGTTCATGGATTTGGTTGTAAAAATGATCACCTAAGGCAAGGAAAAGTTCATATGAGAGTATTTTAATGGGAGAAAAGCTTTGGGCATATTTTTGGCAAGAGGAAAAAAGTTATTAGATAATTGGAAATTGAATATTTTTTGGTTTTTTTTGTTGTTGTTTCTGTTTTTTCAAGGCAATGGGATTAAGTCATTTGCCCAAGATCAAACAAGTTAAGTATTAAGTGTCTGAGGTCAAATTTGAACTGAGGTCCTTCTGACTCCAGGGCTGCTATTCTATCTACTGCACCACCTAGCTGTCCCAGAGATTGAATATTTATGACTTACACTTATGTTACAAAATTATTTTCAATAATTGAGAAAAAACTACTAAACTTCTTTTGAAACAAATATGTTTCCAATAACTAAATTAGGGAGAGATAAAGTAGAGAAAGTGAAGTACCAAACCAATTGCATCATATCCCATTCTCTCCTCATTATTCCCTATGATCACATTCAACTTATTTAAGGGATGAAACATTAAACCCAATATTAAGATAACTGATTAACAAAATTAATAACATTAAAAATAAAAATAACAAAATTTACATCAATATATCAAAAGACAGAGTTAAAATATACTCAAAAATCTAAAAAAGAAGCACAGGAATAAAAGATGACTAAATAGTGTATATATGGCTAATTTCTTATTAGTGGTATTTGGTACAATTTTTTTCACTAATTGAGAGCCTCCCCTTATAACAGCTGCATTGGTTTTGTTCATCCATAAGTTTTTTAATTTCATATAACTGAAGCTGTCTATTTTTCTTTTGTGATATCTTCTATCCCTTATTTGGTTAAGAACAATTCCCTTTGAATTAATTTAAAAAACTGCAAAGGAAGGCAGCTTAGCCATACCAGATCTAAAATTATATTATTAAAGCATCAGTCATCAAAACTGTTTGGTAGTGGCTGAGAAACAGAGTGGTAGATCAGTGGAATAGATTTGGTATAAAAGAAACAGCAGTAAATGGCTATAGTATTCTGCTATTTAATAAACCCAAAGATTCCAGCTCTGGGATAAGAACTCACTCTTAGATAAAAACTGCTGGGAAAACAAGAAGATTATATACAAAAATTAGGCAGAGACTAACATCTCACACTCTATAACAAGTTAAAGTCGAAATGGATACAGTATTTAAACATAAAAAGTAATATAAGTCAATTAGAAGAACAAGTAAAAGTATTACCTGTTGGAACTATGGAAAGGAGAGTAGTTTATGAGCAAAGAAGACATAGAGAACACCATAAAAAAACTGGATAATTTTGATTATATTAAAAGGGTTTGTACAAACAAAACCATTGCAAACAAGATTAAAAGGAATGTAATGAGTTGGGAAACAATTTTTGCAACTTGTGATTCTGACAAAGGATTAATTTCTAAAATATTTATTGAACTGAGGCAAATATAATTTGAACATTCATCAAAGAATTTGGGAATGCAATTCTCAGATGAAGAAATCAAAGCTATCTATAGTCATATGAAAAATTGTTCTAAATTATTATTGATTAGAGGAATGCAAATTAAAACATTCCCTGACGTACCACTCATATCAATCAGATTGGCCAATATGACTGGAAAGGAAAATGATCATTGTTGGAGGGGATGTGGGAAAACGGACCCTAATGCACTGTTGGTGGAGTTGTGAACTGGAGAGCAATTTGGGCAATAAAAATGGCTTACTCTTTGATCCAGAAATACCACTACTGGGTCTAGACTCTGAAGAGATCAAGAAAAATAGTAAAACTCTCACATGTACAAAAATATTCATAGCAACTCTTTTTGTAATGGCAAAGAATTGGAAATTGAGGGAATGCCCATCAACTGGGGAATGGTTAAACAAATTGTGGTATATGTATGTGATGAAACACAACAGTTCTACAAGAAATCATGAAGGAACAGGATTTCTGAAAAGCTTGGAAAAAATTGCATTAATTGATGTTGAGGAAAATGAACAGAACCAGAAGAACATAATTTATGCTAACAACATGGGGTGATGATCAACAATGATGGACTTGCTCATTTCAGCAATACAATAATCAAAGACAATTTCATAAAACTTATGATGGAAAATACCATCCATATCCAGAGAAGGAACTGTGAAGTTTAAATGACTAAAACTTATTATCTTCAATTTTATGTATTATGTCATTTTTCCCTCTCTAATGTTTTCTTTCTTCCATATGGTTGACTCTTACCTCTTTACAACACGATCAATATAGATCTATTATTTAGCATGATTATAAATATACAACTTATATCAGACTACTTTCTGACAGGGGAAGGAAGAAAAGGAGGGAGAAAAATGTAAATCTCAAAACCTTTCAAAAAATGGTAAAAACTAACTGCATATAGTTGGAAAAATAAATTAATTTTTTTTAATTTTTTTTTAAAAATAGAGTGTTTTGGGGGCAGCTAGGTGGCTCAGTGGATAAAGCACCGGCCCTGGAGTCAGGAGTACCTGGGTTCAAAGCCAGCCTCAGACACTTAATAATTACCTAGATGTGTGGCCTTGGGCAAGCCACTTAACCCCATTTGCCTTGCAAAAACCTAAACAACAAAAAAACAGAGTGTTTTCATCAGGTAGAAATATAAGAAAGCAAATTTAAAAATCATAAACAGCAAAAAAAAAGAATACTTCCCTTTGCCATAACTGTGAAAGGCACCTCATTGGATCTCTTCTTTTTTTCCCCAAGGAGGCAAGCTTTTAAATTAATGCTACATTCAAATTTCAAGATTCTTGTGATATACATTACAAGATACTGCTCTAATTATGCCAGATTATTTTCCAGTTTTCCCAGAAATTGTCAAAAAGTATTCTTCCACCCCACCTTCCCCAAGTAGTTTGTACTCTCAGCTTTATCAAATACCAAGTTATTAAATTCAGTTGTTCCATTATCTTACTTTTATATATTTTTTTAACAGCACCAAATAGTCTTGATAATTTTAACTATTTTAAGATATAGTATGTGGTCTGGAAGTAGTACCACTTTTTCATTCCTACTCTGTTCAGATTCCAGATAATTTGCTCCCTGGAATGTACTTTGTTATTATTTTATAACTAATACATAACACTAAACCTTTAATTCAGTTAGTCTGATTACATTGGTCCAGCCTAACCATGAGTAATGAATAGTTCTCCAAATTATTTACATCAAGAAAATTATGTAATCTAACATTGTTAACAATTGACATAGCCTAAATGCATAATGACTTTCAGATAGTATAAAAGTTTCACAACTTTCATATGATCCCCATATCTGCACAACAATTTGGATATGTAATCTTCTAAACTGTTTTTAAAAAGAAAAGTTTTTAAATAAAAGTATTAATAGGATTTGAATCCTATTTACTTGATAAAACTGTGAAAATATAATACCTTCTAAGTAATATATAAGAATAATTGATTGTGATATCAAGACAGACAGAAAGTTAATAGCAAAATTTCCATACAAATCTGAACAACAAGTGAATGGAATTGAAAAAGAAGTGTAGTGAGGGTTCATATCCCATGAAGTTGGGTAGGCACTCTTTTAGTACAAAATATGAGCTAAATTCTTATTAAAGAACATGTATGACTAGCAGTACCTAACTGTTCCCCATTTGTCCCCTTGACTGAGAGTTGCAACAAAAATATATTGATAACTAAGCCAAATTGAGCTGTCCCCTTCAGCAGACTTGCAAGATCAGGTGTGCTAAACCTAGAGTCAAGAAAATTTGAATTCAAATTCTGCCTCAGACACTTAATAGCTGGGTGGCACTGGGCAAGTCTCTGTGTCTCAGTTTCTTCAGTTACAAAATGGGACTAATAATAACACCAATCTTCCAAGGTTGGTGAAAGGATCAAATTAGATTGTATTGAAACTTCAAAGCATTACATCAATGCTTCTTCTTGCTCTTGTTACTGTTGTTAGATTCACAGAAAAGTTTTGCTTCTCTTCCTCTTTTATGAGACAGTTACTTGGAACTGTGCCAGCAGGTGGCAATTAAAACATGCATTTATCTGGTTACACCTACAACTGAAGCTCAAGTTTCCAACTGTCTCTTCTGTTTGAGTAGTTCTTTCTTCCTACCTGGATCACTAAACGTCAGTTCTGGCAAATAAGAAATTTCTAGTTGTGATGCCTACCAAGTTTGAGATCCCTGGTTCCTAAGCATGAGCTGGCTCCTAGAGAGCTTCCTGCTTCCTACTATTATCCCAAGCTCAGGGGCAAAGATGAGTTTTCTTGGGAATATTGCAACTGAGAAAACCCAAGGCAAATACTGATTGGACAATAGTCAAATCTTATTAAGTTGTTCAGAAGTAGTAAGAGTCTGAGGGAAAAGTAGCAGCCCTACAAACATTTCAGGGATCTTACAATAAATAAAATGTGTGATAATTTTACATTTTAAGCATTTATTAATGTGCCCTTATGAGTCTTTTTCTGTTTTAAGGAATTTCTTTTGTGAAAGACCTAATATTTTATCCATTGAGTTCTTATTCTAGAAGAGACCCTGTCATTTTAGAGAGACTCTAAACATAATTTTCCTAATACAAATTTTCTCCAAAACTCTACAGTAGAGGTATAAAAGGGAAGAGAATGCAAGAAATGACTGACATCCCTTTTCTTTGGAATCAGGAAGCCCATTAGGGTGAATTTGGGTTCTGCAGTGTCCAAAGGGAAGGGGACGGGGACACACACACACACACACACACACAAACACACACACAAACACACACACACACACACACACACACACAGCATATGTGAATAACAAGAGGATTATAATTTAGTATATAATTAGAATGTAGGAGGGAAAGTTGGGATTAGAGTCATGTAGAATCATGTAGGGTCTACATGACTTTGGATAAACCTTTATGATCCTCAGATAACTCCCTAGGTCATTTTTATGAGTCATAGTAGTGGGTAGGTACAAAGAGTTTCCTACACTGAAGAAATCACAAGTCATTTGCTTAGTTGGGAAAATGGATTCATTGACTATATGATATATAAAATCTCATTTCTTTTTATGCTGGAGTGGAAAACTGCCTAAAGACAAATACAAAGAAAACAATTTAATTTCCCAATTAAGATGATATGCTAGCAAACTAAAATCACTCTGAAGATAAGTTAGCTATATAAAGTCTGCCAAAATATTGCATGAACAATTAAATCCTATTTATTACAAAAACTATTCCACTTCCTTTAATGATATCTTTGGTAGCCAAGAAATTAGTAATTATCAGTTTCTTAAATACTGAAAAATCATTATTTTGTTTCATAGCATGATTGTTTTTCTCCTAGCAAGTCCTTCAATAATATTTTTCCAGGTAAATTTCAACTTTATAGAAAACTATTTAAAAACTACCATTACTTACTGTTAAATTTAAAAAGTATAAATATTCCATTGTTTTACTAAAGAGTAAACTGTCCTCAGAAAATTAAATAAGGTAAAAGTCTTTAAAAGTCAGTTTATATATATATATATGTATGTATATGTATATGTATACATATATCAAAAAATAAAAAGCATAGAATAGAAATAATTCAGAATTTACAATTCAGTGGCAAAATAGAAAGGAAAACTGAAGAGATAATTGCAGATTTATCTTCAAGTGCTTAGTATATTGACTAATAAGGAGTAAAACCTTTATTAAAATTTAAAGTCACATTAAAAACAAAATAAAAATATTCAGTCCAGCTCCGCTTTCTGATATTTCATATGAACCACACATATATGAACCACCATATATATGAACCACCACATATATGAAGCACAGAAGAGGACCTCCCCACCCTCTTTGTCCAAAAATTAGCCTGCTGAAATCAACCAAAATTTCTTAATTTTGACCATTTTTCATAGAATTCCTGTCATCAGTCTTATAGATGACCTTGAAACAAAGAGTTAAATATAACAAATTTTTTTCAAAGATAATAAAGCACCTAGATGTCATCTTTTAGAATCTATCTATGCATTGCTATTGTTATTTTTTCTTATTTTCATCTATAAATTACTCTTATTAACAAATTTCAAAACATGTATCTAAATAAAGTGGCAATTCATTTGTTTTGTGTGTTTTTAAAAGAAAAAGAGAGCATCAGTGTGTTTTTCAAAGAAAAAGAGAACATAATAATGCCTTTGCAACTAAAATAGTGTCTCTAGGAAGGTCTTACTTTTAAATTTGATTGCTGCCTTTTGTTTTTAATCACTTTATATCAGTCATTCCTCTTAGTCATTTTTATCTTTTATCTCCTCATCTTCATTCAAAAATTAATTATACCATATAACCAAGAAAAATAGTAAAACAACTAAGTGACTTTTATCTGATTTCTCTGCTGATAAAAGAAAAACAAAATTTTTCATTACAATTAAATTTAGCTGCTTTTTTTGTAGTTTTCATCATGGCAGACATTGTCTTGCTTATGTGTTGCTTGTCAGCTACTGATCTTAAGACATTTAAATTCAACAATGTAAAAACCCTTTGACAATAGATGTGGTTCTCAATATTTTCTTCTACCACATTTTAGTTTAATGGGAGATTATAGGGACTAGAAAGGTTTTAATACATAATAATATAAAACACATTATATATCTGACACTGATTAGTTATACTGTAAATATAAGTTACTAAGCAGGTTTGATTATTTGTATTGATGTTCAAAGTTAATTAAAATGCACAGGAAAAGGAAATATTTTGTAGATATTAAAATACATATATTCAAACATTTATCCATGTATATTTTTATAGAATCACTATCTTAAATTCCAAAATGATTCTTTAGTGCCAAAATACAAGATAATTTAAATGTGGTATAAGATAAAGCAGCCAATAAATCAGATTACAAAATAAAAGATATCACTAAGGAAAAAATTGCTTCTGCATGAAAGAAAAAATTAGTGGTAAACATTTGGCCTAAATTCTTTCGCTGTATTAATGACCAAAATCAGTTATTATATATATTATTTCATATTATTTCTTTTCCCTGTTACTCTCTAATTTTCTTAGGACCAGCTTCTGAAAAGTGAACAATAAGCCTCTATTGATGAATAAGCATGTCAATTGTCATTTAATTATCACTTCTCATTTAGTTTAAATTATGGCTCATATTCCTTTAGAATTCTTCAATGAACCTAAAAGTCAAATATCAGTTTATTTCAGGAAGGCTGACTAAATGAATGTAAGAAGACAAGAGAGATTAAATCAGAACAGAACCATTGATCAAGGATGCCTGGAATTCTTTGGAATACAAATAGCCTATCAAGGTTAATGAGGTTCAACTTGAGTTAAAAGTAAGGGGAGTAATGTATCTGATATGTTCATCTAGTCACTGATTTAAGGGCTTAAATAAATTTCCAAAAGTAAATTATGCAAACTCAAAGATATGTTTCACTTTTATTTTCATAGTCCTCACTATTGTGAAATGATTGTTCATATTACTATGTATTTGAGGCTAAACAAAACTACTATGAGTAGTAACTGAGGAAAGTTTCTTTTAAAAATTTTCAATTTTTCTAGAAATCCATGTCAATTTAACAAAACCCACTAATTACCCAAAATATCTTACTATAGATACAAAGGTATACAATATACTATATATATATATATATATATATATATATATATATATATATATAATATATATATTTCTCAAATGAATGAATATCTTATTTCCAATAATTATTCAAGCATCTACTATACAAAGAAGTTAGCTGTTATATTTGGGATATAAAGATCAAATAAATTAGAACTTTTTTAGCCTATCCATTCCCTGTGCTAAGTTATAAATGACATGGTGTTATGGCAGGGAAAAAAGAACTATCAAGGTCTTGGAATGCATTAAAAATTACACAGTGGTCAAGAATAAGAACGCAGCCTCAATGCATCCTGTCTAATAAGACTATCTCTGAAGCCCTATTTTCAGTTCTAGGCACCACCATTTTAGAAAGAACATTGATAAAAAAATTAGAAGCAATGGGTGGTATGGTGGGTAGAACTCTGGACCAACTTGACATCAGAAAGACCTGAGTTCAAAATCTGTCTCAGACACTTAATAGCTGTGTGACATTGGGTTAGATATTTCACCTCTGCCAGCCTCATTTTCTTCAACTGTAAAATTGGAATAATAAGATCACACCCACCTACAAGGGCCTTTGTGAAAATCAAACAAAATAATATATGAACAGTATTTTAAAAACCTTAAAGTTTCATATAATTGTTATCTATTATAAACCAGAGAACACTTAGTTTACATGGTGAATCTAATTGGTTGAAAGAAGAAAAGACTTAAGAAAAGAAATGATAGCTGTCAGCGGATGTCTAACCAGAATGTCACTAGAAGTAGAAGTACAAGTTGGAAAGGGGTCAACTAATATTTCAATTGACAATATGCTATTTCATGAATTTTATCTACTTTATACTATTTAAAAAGTTGTTCACACTATTTAAAAGATAAGCTTGTAAAAAAAGGAGATAACAATCCCAAGTGATTTTTTTTAAAAAAAATTCCTTTGAAAAAATGAATGATAAACTTCTCAGAAAAGTTTATTTTCATCTTCTTCCAAGAAAAATATCTTTGAAAAGGTTTTAAGCTCAATGCAAAAAATATGGCAAAAGTTCCCAAGTCTTATGTATAATAAAAGAAAGTCATTAAAGCTCAACATCCAATATCTCAAACTAAAGTCTCTCATTATGACCCCAACACTTCTTCCTATCCTTACAAGTCAAAGGATAATTAAGCAAGAGGCAGAAGAAAAATCCAGTGTCAGTAAATAAGAAGACAATCATGTGGCTAGAATAACCACGTGAAAAATCAAAGAACAGACAGCTCAAGGGTGTTTTTTAGCTCATTCCACATGCAGAAAATCAGGTGATGCAATCCTCACAGAAAGAAAGAAAAAGCAGTACATGGTTCTGAACAAGAGGCAAAGGGAGTTATCCATGCTTGGAAGATCTCTAACTTATTTTTTACAAACTTTTTACTTCAGAAAAACTAACTACATTCTTACAATCCACTATTTTTCTTAGCTATACAAAAGGTAAAATTACAAAAGACAATTTAAAATACTTTGGGTCTGCCACTGATCTGATAATGATGACTGTTGTCCTCAGTTCTAGAACAAGACCATGACATCAGGGAGGTAAGTAATGCTATGGCATGCAGTGTATTGGATTTGAGTGGGGGTTAAGGGGGCTGTTCTAAGTCACCAGCCTCACTTTCTCCTCCAAAGCCATCTGGGTCCACTGATCAGATATGAATCAGAACAACTGGAGATGGTGCTGGATATGAGGCCATCAGGATTAAGTGACTTGTCCAGGTCACCCAGCTAAAAAGTATCAGGTGTTTGAGGATGGATTTAAACTCAGATCCTCCTGACTCCAGGAACTGGCAGGTAGATGGTGCAATGGATAGAACACCAGTTCTGGAAAGACACCACTGATCTAAGTATAGTTCTAAAAAGATATTTATTAAACAGATTGAAAAACATAGGCACAAAAATATTTCATTATCTTTAAAATGACTCCTAATCACAATGCAAAAGATATTTTCTAATATTCCTTTATAGTACAGAAGAAAACTGAAAACTCTAAGGATGATAACAAAAATATTTCTTTCTAATTTCATTAAATTAACTTCTTTTCAATATTTAATAAGTCCCAGGATATCTAACTGTTCATTTCCAATTTCAAAATCCCTCAGTTTGGCATCTCAATAAAATTACAGAGAAAAAATTTGTTATTATAAATATATACTAAGTTAGATGAATGCTTCTCTGAATAGAACACCAAGGTTTGCAATAAAAAATGAAAGTTTCAAATTTCCTTCTCTTATTTTGATTTTAATATTTTTATAATAAATTTATCTATCCTAGCAATAAAGAATTAATACAGGGTATCCCAAAAGTCTAGTGAAATTTTAAGTTTTAATCACCTGAAGTTATTAAAGCTTAAACAACAAGTCTGTATAATGGAATATGGTAGATCTAATTTATGATGGATCAGAGTATGACTCCAAATTTAAGGATGCTTTTCAAATCCATTAGGCTCAATTAGCTTTAGTGTGGAAAGAGATTTGGGTTTGAAGGAAACCTGAAAATGTTATAGTATTGGCACCCACCTAGTTTCTCAATGGAAGGGGTCACTTAGACCTTCAAAGTTAAAAGTAATTAAAGAAAGGCTGCTCAGTTATGAAACAGGTGAAGACAAAGTTTTAGCTTCTTTTGCCTCATTTCCTATTTTTGTTGAGTCTATCAGATAATTTTATGGAACACAGCTGTGGTTCTGGAGATTAAATTTAAAATATCAAAGTTACCTCTGTCTGTTCTTCTAAATGTACTTTTTCCTTGTCTTTTCTCTCAATGCATCGCTTCAATTCCTGTACCTCAGACATCATAGCATTGTGATTCAACTTGGCTTTCAGTTCTAAGATCTGTTTATCCAGTTCTTGCTTCTCTTGATCAGACCTCTCTGCCCCTTTTAAGATAAAAAAGAATTAATTATACAAGTAATATGCACATAAATATAGCACTAATGTAACATACAGATCCTTTATGCACAAAAGAATGAGATGCAATTATCATCCATCAAGAAACAAGTGTGGGGATCCAGAATATACCAGGACATAAATAAGATAACAGACCCAGTTCTCAAAGTCAACTAATGCCTAGAGAGGAAGACAACACTTACATAATAAAGATATGTGGAATAAATACAGAACAGATATAGAGCAATAATAGTAGTAGTTGTAGCATTCATAGTAGTAGTAGTAGTTGTAGTAGTAATAACAACTAACATTTATATAGCTCTCTGATATGTGTCAGAGACTGTACAAATCATTATATAAATATTACTTGGATTGATCTTCACAACAACCCTGGGAGGTAGGTGCTATTATCCCCATTTTACAGATAAGCAAACTGAAGAGAACAAGTTAAGTGACTTGGAAAGGTTCAAACAAATAGAAAGCATCTGAGGCTGGATTTGAACTCAGGTCTAAGTGCTGTATCTAGCCATCTAGCTACCTCCAGTATAGGATAGTCAGAAAGCCCATTAGGGCTCTCAAGAAAGATTCATATAGACAACCATGTTGTGCCTTGAAGGAAGGGAAGAAATCTATAAGGAATAAATGAGGAACAACTGCATTCCAAGAATTATTCCAACTTCTGTATTTCAAAGCTTAATTTAGTCATCATTTATCCCAAACTGATTTTTTTAGGTGTTTCCATTTAGGAGTTTTTATCTCTTCAAGGAGTGCAATGGAAGAATATGTGCATTCTTGGTTATCAAACTTTGCCATAGTGGCAGAACACTTCCATTTAAACACGATTTTGGCAAAATTTTAAACTAAAATTCTCTAAAATTAATGTTTTAATGCCTATTAATAAAGTCTAAATTTTTAAGTAAAAAAGATTACATTGTTTCAGGATTCCCTGCAGTACAGTTTGAGAAACATTATGCTACTAAAACCATGAAAGTTAAAATTTCTCTAATAGGATTTCTAATAGCAAAACTTTAATCTCTCTTGTGGCTTTTTTTTAACCTATTAAGTTGAATAAAATCCAACCCAAGGAACTACTATTGAAGTTCCCTATTATTGAATGTTGTGGTGGTGGTTTTTATTCAGAATTTCAAGTCTGATATTTTCCAAATGTAATTCAATCCATTCTCTTCCTCCTATTCTATGTATCAGCAATGTTGTCCAAGATATAATAACTGATTTAAGAACTAATTCAAGGGGCACCTAGGTGGCTCAGTGAATAAAGCACAGACCCTGGAGTCAGGAGAACCTGAGTTCAAATCCATCCTCAGACAATTAATGATTGCCTAGCTGTGTATGACCTTGGGCAAGTCACTTAACCCCATTGCCTTAAATTTAAAAAAAAATTTTGTAAACTAATTCAACAGACTACGAACTACATATAATCCAGACAACAGACATGCTTCATGCACTTATTTTGCATATGTCATTTGGGAGGGGGGGAACCTTTCCAGGTTACTTTTTTCCCCCCGCACAATTTATCTCCTTCTCCTTTGTAACAAATATTGATGCATTCATAATCTGCAATCATCTTCATGGTGGTTTAATGTTTTTAATAGACAGAGGTACCCAAATATTTCCTGAAGAAAAGGCTACTTTGGATTTCCACTAGTTCTTATATAATCTCTTAGTAATAGTGAGAGAGATGGTTGGAAATGGGAAATGAGGAAGAATGATATGAAGGAAGGATCATTTTACAAATGGCCTTATAGAGAGTTCAAATAATTGAACAAGGAGAGATGAAGTCTTCATGACTGGTTATGTTGCTTTCCTCAATAGGAATCCCAAAGGACAAAAATGTCATGTTAAAGTGAATCAACTTGGAGACCATTTAGCTGAGATTTCAAAATAGATTTGTAATTCATAATCTTTTGGAGAACCTAGTACCTAAAATTGATAAGAGAATGAATGAATGAATGAATGAATGAAAAAGCATTTATTAAATACTATAAAGCATTATGTTAAGAACTGGGAATATTACAGAAAATATAGTTCCTACTTTTAAGGAATTCACATCCTAAGGGATGAGAAAACACAGAGAAAGTACATTAGATACCTCTAATAATGCCAGATCCACTGATAAAACTATATCCATCACTGATGTGATACCATTTTGACTTGGTGTCAAAAATCTGCATTTCTGAGGCTTCAGATCTGTGATTCCCAGATCCACAAAAGCAGTTGGCAGCCCATGCCCCCACAGGTGTTCCTTCCCCAGTGATGGCTACCACATCTGGGCAATAGCTACTCCTATTCCCAAGACTGTCTCCATTAGACTCTTCAAGGAAGTGGTAGTTAAAACTACTGGCACATCTTATTTCCTCTGCCTCTCTCCCTCAGTGTGTCTTCTTATGTCAGCTAGGCTGCATGATCTGCCCTGGAAGTGGCAGTTGGTGGAGTTAGCTGCAAGCATTTAGGGTAGTGAAAACCCTCCCAGAATTCTTGGATTTACCTGCCTATTGGTGGCAGTTGAGAGAAGAATTGAGAGACAAAAAATAATCATAATGAAAGAACAGAGATTATTTTCCAAACATTCCTAACAAATGGTTTTAAATTACAAATATACCTCTTTTAAATCTCCTTTCATCTTCAAGTTCATTCTGATGGTTTATCTGTTGCCTAGAAATCTGTTGTGATTGATACGTCATGAGTTGAGAACGCAGGTCTTCCATCTAAATTCAGGCAACAAAAATAAGAATATATTTTATTAAACTCCATAATCAGAAAAGAAATTGATTAAATTTATAATTTTTTACCAACTCATCATATAAAAGGTACTTAGGCTCCTTTCTCAATATTCACTATGAGATCTCTTCAATCTCCTAACACTATGTTGTCTGACTTCCATACTTTTGCCAGAAAAGACTGCCTTTTTCCTTCCTTTTTGACAATCTATGTCCATTATGCCATTTAAACTTTGTCTATTTCTTCAATATTCTTTCCCACATGAGACTTTTGTCTGTATTTTCTTACTTTTCTTCATACGTTTGTAGATGTTCTGGCTATTTAACTTTTAAGCATTTTGAATCCAAAGATTAATCTCTCCAATCTCTTCCCTTAAGCTTCTAGAAACATTGCTCTGAATAAAGCAAGTGATTACAAATTAAGACATCTATTATAGACCACATTATAGTTCATTTTCAATGTGGATGCACTTCAAATGATGCAGTAGAAAGAATACACTAGACCTAAACTTAGGGGACCTGAGTTCCATTCCTGAATCTGTAACTGTATGATCTTGGATGAATCACCCAATCTTTCTGAATCTCAATTCCATCATCTATAAAAAAAAAAGGAACAATAAATACCTTTTTACTTAGTTTATAGGATTTTTTTTAGGAAATATAAATGAGATAAAGCAAAGAAACCATATGTCAAGCCATACAGTAAGAACAAATTGCTTGCTAAAAATATATTTACTAAAATGTATATGTATACATATTATATGTGAATGTATAGATATATTCATAAATTTTATGTGTATAACAAATAAATGTATGTAACCTTTAGTTTGTTATTTTCTTGGTTCTACTTGTCTAATCACTCTTTTTTTTTAGCTCCTTTGTCTGAACATCTTCCATAATGCGACCATGAACTAGATGAACTATGCTCCAAGTCTCCTATGGATTCAATTATTATCTCTAAGCAGATGAAACAAGAAAGGGAATAAAGAGGGACTGGAAGGAGCATTTTTTCAATTTCAAATAAAATAACTAGTTCTATACGGTCTTTGTAAGTCAGAAACATCAATTGTTATTTTACCTCTGTCCACCATGACAGGATCTGTACTACTTTTTTTCAGGTATTCTGCTAGATATAACAATCCTCTCCTAAGGGGATGGTATCTGGCATCAATATCTACCAAGCATTATGGAACATATATGGAATATATATATATATATATATATATATAGATAGATAGATATAGATATATATAGATATATAGATATATAAAACCACAATACAGTATAATTACCATTCGTATTAAATTCAGACAGAAAGGCAATTAGAGTAATACTTTGTTTTATTCAATGGATTTAAGACAGCTATGTAAAGTTAATGAATTTTAAATATAAAAAAGAACCCAATTTTCATTGTGGAAAAAATGGATGAGAAAATATAATGTTTAAAAATTAAGGTTTATCTTTCCTTAAAAGAGGGCAAGTGACTCCTGAAAAGTTGAATTTTAGATCTTTTACTTCCTCCTTCATTCTTCACTGTCTCTTGAAATAAAACTAAGATCCTAGGAAAAGTTTATAGATCTAGTCTACTTTTACATTTCCCATCCCAAGAAGAAATATAAAGTAGAAATGTGAGTAGTAATCAGCAAGAAACATTGTCTCAGTGGGAACTTATGCCTTTAGCTAATTTAATCTGAATTTTCTTGAACCATTAAAAGCTTATATATGTTAAGACATTTGATGAGGGGAGGGGAGTCTAAAAATACCAAGTGTGTTTTGTTCACCTATTTTAAAGAACTTAATAGTACAGAGAAACTCAGAGTTCAGTATAAAATATTTTCATAGCTTAAATGGATTTACCTGAAGTAAAAGTGATTCTCGACTGCTTTCTGACTGTGACAAAAGCCTTCGGGATGTTTCCAACTCCTGCTCAAGCTAAGGTTTCAATAAGGGATAAAAAAGAAATTTGAAGATTCAGTGTAACTGCAGAGAAATTTTGAAACCACTGTTGGCACAGTTTAAGAGGAGGGAAAAAACCTGAAAATCTAGTATGTAAGACCAAGTTGCTTGCAAGAAATATGAATAATTGGTTACTAAAAATATTTAAGACTTTTAAAAATTTAATCACATGGAACAATACTAGAATAAAAGCTAACATAACTAATCTATTTATATGCATTTTCTTTAATTTCCTCCTTTCTATAAATTATCATCATAAAAATGGTAAAAGTGCAATCTGTTCAAAGTAAAAATTGCTATTGTTTTCAGATATTCTTAGTAATATCACCCAAACACCCATAAATATAGCCCAAAGCACTAAGATAGGCTACCATGAAGGCAACTGAATCTTCAAGAACAAAGAGTTTACCAGTATGAACAGCTTTATTCTTTTTCAAACTAAGAAATTCAGTAGGTAATAAGAATATATGTGTTCCCAAGTTATTACAATCAACCCCAGCATAATGAAAGCTCCTTAGAGGCATGGACTGCTTTTTTAATTTTTTCTTTGTATCTCTAGTATCTGGGAATACTGTCCTGTACATAGTAGGTCCTCAATTAATTCCTTTTTCTTTTTGGAATTCAATATAAAATGCTATTAATGTTTCCTGAGAATTTTTGCTCTATTTTCATAATTAAATGAACTTCCTTGCATACTTTAAAAATGCACATAAAGCACCCAAATTTTCAAAATAGTCATTTCTATATCTGTGGTAGTCACTCTTTGATAATTCCCTATTGACTATACAATGATAATGTTTAATTCAACCACAAAAAAAAGACAGAGAATCAGCCACAGATAACTATAAGCTTGGCAGACTATGACAACTCTTCAAACTAGAGACATTGAAAATTAACAAGTGAAATACCATCAACACCTAAATAAGAGCTGTGCTTTCTTCTAGCCAATAAGCACATAAGTTTTAAGGTCCTCAACAGAAATTCTTTCATCAAATTGTTATCACTCTTGAAAAGATTAAAAAATGTTTTAAAATTCTTACTTGAATCTTTTCACTTTCAGATTGTCTTAATTTAGTTTTCATCAATCCCTCATTTTCACTAGCTTTCGTATCCTGTTTCTTCAGAGCCTTGAATTGAAGGAGAAAAATAATTTTTTATTGTATTATGGGGTTCATACATATATATTCAAGCATTAAAAAGTATTTGCCAAGAAAAATGATTAGGATGATTAGGAATAAAATGGATATTTATATTGTATTGGATCTGTAAACAGTGAATAACTTTCTTTCAGTTCTAAGAGATGAAGTCATCAGAAACAACCCTTTCTGACCTGTATCTTTATCATTTATTTTTCTTCTTTGGAAATTATTTCAACGTTAAGTTATACATTCAGTGAATACAGAACAGATGTTACATAAATTGAACTAAGCTTAAACACTACTTAAATAATTAAAACAAAATGTTATATTGTCTATCTTTTCTTGCAAGCAATTTAGACATACTTCACAATTTCAGATTTCAAGGGTGAATACTCTTACCCACAACTTTTACAGCATTATTGTATTTTTAAGAGATGCTATAGCCACACATATATATGCATATATATACATACTGTATACACATATACATATAGGTATATATATATATATATATATATATATATATATATATACACACATATATACATATACATATATATATACATATACATACATACTCATACTTCCAAACACACATATACATATATATATATATATATATATATATATATATATATATATATATATATATATATATATATATACATGTGTGTTTGGAAGTATGAGTATGTATGTATATGTATACATACATACATACATACATATATATATATATATGCTTGTGTGTGTGTGTATATATATATGTGTGCCCACAACACACTCATGCTTCTATATGTGTATATATAAAATGTATCCCCCACTGAAAATGTCATATCTAAGCCTTAAATAATTCTTAATTCTGACTATAATAGGTACTTAATGGTTTATTAATTAATATTAATGAAAGGAAATAGATAACCAACTTCCTGGTGATGTGATTCTCCAAATTTAACTAGAATAGTCCTCAGCCAATGGGTAATGAATGAGTGCAAACAGACATGGATTAGGGAAACTTTCTTGCATGGTAGGCTCTACTAGAACCTGTGCTCTACCAGCATAGCCTTCAAGAACCTATGTCCCCATTATGCCATAATGAAGTACTGGAGGTGTCCTTAGTATTTAGAACATACTCAACAAATACATGCTGTTAATATTAAAATATCAATACAATATAATAGAAATGCTGCATGTGGTTTGCCACACTTCTATGTGGTTTGCAACATATACTACAATCTGTAATCTGGGAACAATTGAAAAAAGATGTGTGTGAGTATGTGCGTATGCGTGCATATATACATACATGTATGTTGAATGTATGTATATATGCACATGCACGCACATTCTTTTGGAGTTCACATTATTGTAACAGAATCATATAAGCCCAGGTAGAGAGTTAGAAGGGATTGTCAAGATCAAAAAGTCCAGTGTCTTCATTTTATAGTTGATGTTCAGAAAGATTAAAGAAAACAAAGATAAATGCTCTTATTCCTACTCAGTCATTTCTAACTCTTTGTGACCCCTTTTAGGGGTTTTCTTGGCAGAGATACTGAAGTGGCCTGCCTTTTCCTTCTCCAACTTATTTTCAAGGTGAGGTTAACAGGCTTAAGATATTTGACCAGTCATTCAGCTAGTAAGTATTTGAGGCCAGATTTGAACTTGGGAAAATGAGGCATCCAGATTCCAAGTCTAGTACTCTATTCACTATGCCATCAAGCTGCCTCAAAAAAGTAAATATAATATTATTCAGAATAGAAAGTACTAAAAAAAAAACATAGCATTTGAAACAATCTTCCAAAATATATGACAAGTATTCTCTTCCTACAAGAAAAATGTTTGACAATTTTAGTATTCCTAATTATTGATGGTCACCATTTCACCATATAGAGATCTTATACATGAAGAAAATTCAAAAGAAATAAATTCTAAAGAAATTACTATACTTACCCATGTATAAGTTGTACCCTTTTCCAAAAGGTTGGGGGGGTCTAAAAACTGGGAATGTCTTATATATACAGTGATTGTAGTTTTTTTACTTCCATTTCCTGCTTTTTTTTTGAGCTTGTTGTCTTTTGTACTCATTATTTCACATTTGTTACCAGTATGCTAGGTTACATTTTGCCACACTCTGCCCAGAAATGACTCAGAAAAGATTTTTGTACAGTGCTAAATTCAAGTTCAAAGTGATCTGGTTTGCAAAAGTGAATGGAAATTGTGCTGCTAAAGGTCAGTTTGGTTTCCTCCAACTGAAAAAACAATCTGAGACTGGCTATGGGAAGAAGAACCCTACTGAAAATACCCCAGCAGAAGAATGCCATGAGAGGCAAATCAGTCAAATGGCCTAAGAGAGGGAATTGAAGATATGGATTGAAGAGCAAAGGGCCAATGGAATTCCTGTGTCTACAAAGATGGTTCAGCAGGAGGCAAGAAGAATTGTTGATAAAAAAAAAGAAGCTCTGATTTCAAAGGAGGATATCATTGGTGCTTCAGGTTCATGAAATGGAATGGACTAAGCATGTGTCCACACACCGGACATGCTCAGGGAGTGCTTGTATTCAACCACAGACCAGGCAGGAGAGCGGACAGAGCCTCTCCCTAAGACATTCATCATCAAGCATAGATGAGGACAAGCTAATGGATAGGAGTTTTGACAGTGATGAGGAATTGTCTGAATTTTATGGTAAATAAAGCTTGAGTTCAATAACTTTATGTAATACATTTTTTTGCAAATTTCAAACCCCAAAATTAATGTGCATCTTATACATGGGGAAATATGGTAGGTCTTCAATAACAAATAACAATTTGAAATTACACTACAGGAAGTATAATAATAAATGATTTTGTCAAGGTCAGATCTCTTCTGCTTGCTCATTTAAATAAACAGATCCCAAGTGTTCTCAATTTGTATTGGTTTAAAAATTATATTTTTATCTTTCACATACATATTTTATAAATAAGAGAACCCACTTGAAAAAAATCATGTATAAATAGTTGTAAACGAACATAAAAGCAACCTGACCAGATAAAATCACAATAAGTAATATTTTAAGCATATTCTGTCTTAATAGACAGAATTGTTAGCATACATATCAAAACATTTTAAAGCTTTCAGAAGACTTTTCGAAGACTTTGCTGTTTAAAATTTGTTCATTTTGAAAAACATAACAGCATCTACAATATGCCATTCATTTTCCTTTATATTGTCTTTTTATCATTCCATTACCTTCAAGTCTGCAAATTCCTCATTGTCTTTTCCAAACATCTTATCACTTTTCCATAACTGATTTTAACTTTTTGCTATTTTCATTGTAAAAAGAAATTAAACATGCAACAGTATTTATGGTATTAATAAGTGTCATTTCTGACACTTTTCACTTCAGATTAAGTTCTTTCCTTCTATAGAGTTGAATTAATAACATGTTATCTTCTTATTGGACTGGTAATACATACTATATTTTTCTGTGGTAGGGTGAACTCAAAGAAAACAATAGTTAGTTGGCAGTTAATTTGACATTATGGGAACAAAATGTTCTCATCTGCTCATTATGCCAGGAGAAGTCTTCACATGTTCAGGTCTTGGTTACCCTCAACCTAGTTTAGCCTGCTGAGATGGTATTAATAGTGTGTGGCCACAACAGAGTCACAGGTGAGAATTAGCTGAGAGGTGGATTCCAAAGGTGGATAAACAATCCTGAAAATTGCTCAGCAAGCCCTCACACCAGAGGTTTTAGTCATCCCTGAGCATCCTATATATGAAAGGAAAGAAGATTAGCATTCTCCTTTATCAGGATATTAAAGAGCAAGTGGCCTTTGTAATACATTTAACAGTTAAGACAATACCACCTCCTCTATGACATCTAACCATGTAAATTTATGTATACTTTACTTTTTGCTCCATAAGAATCATTTCCTAATGAACTTCCCTTTAAAAGATACAAAATAAAGAATTAAAGTTGCTTGGGTAGCTGAATAGTTTATTCATGTTTGCTCTCCATAATTTTGTTCCATAATTTTTAAAAAACAGAATAGAAAATAGCTCTAATAATTTTTATTAAATATCATATAATCATTCATCCAGAAAATATAATAAACCATGATTTTACAAGAATTCTCTGATCTTCTCTTCCTTTAGTTCATTTAAAAAAGATTTCCCAATCTTCTCATTTTCCTGAATCAGAGATACCTCTAGAATAGTTCTACTGTTTATTCAGGCAATCCATGTTCATAACCTTGGCACTGGCTTAGTCAAGTGCATGACACAGAATAAACACTTATTAAATGCTACATCTATTAACCTTGATTTTACATTCTTATTTAAAACTCACTTACTTCCCCACCCAAAATCAGTTTCAAATGTTATTTCTGTCTTCTCAATCTCACTACATAGTCTCTTCCTCTACTCTCCTTCTCTGTGTCCAGACTCAATCACCTACTATTTAAAGTCTTCAATTAGGTCCATCCTTAATTTCTCACATGATTCCCCTTTCATATAAATCTCATTCCAGTAAAAGTAGATTTTTTGCTATTATCCCATTATGTCTTTGTTCACACAGTCATTCAATCAGAATGACCACCCTCCCCCAACCCCCACCATCTTGACCACCACCCATCTACTGCTGAAATCATAGATGTGTTGGCTGAAATGCCTCCTTCACAATAAAGCATTTCCTTTGTCCCCTTAAGTCAGAAAATCTTTTCAGTCCTTGGACATCAAGAAGTCACTGGTTTGTATCTCTGCTATGAATTTCTTATAAGTATTTATCTATGTCTTACCTATTACTTCTATGAGATTGTGTGCACAGATATCTCTGCTGCAATATAGTGTGCTGTGCATAAATAAGAATTTATTAAATGATATTGAAGCTATTACAGCTTTCAAGCTTTTAGGTAATATGAAGTAATTCTCATTTCTGAAAAAAATACTTGTTTAAAGAAAAATGTTTCTTGCTTTAAAGAGAAAAGACTAGATAAAGAAAAATGTAAGATTACTAACCCTGAATTTGATGAGTGTAATAACAAAAATTGCCTGGTGAAGGGCATGCTATTTAATAAGAACTTTAATAAGGAAAGAAATTTGACCAAAATTTATATTCTATACCACAAGAAATTCCTTTTGTCCCCCATTTAGTCATGGAATTAGTCCCTTTATCTTACAGATGAATATTCTGTTTAAACATAAAAGAGCACTTAAAAATGGAAGGAAAATAAATAGAAGTGATTTTTTTAGTCACCTAATGTGACTAAAAAATCTGAAAACTTTGACTAACAGTTAAGTTTCTAACCAAAGATAATAAAAATCAAATACAAAGATAAAACATAATTTGGATATGAAATTTTTTAATGTAGGAATAAAATCAGTGCAAATAGGATAAGAAAGAAAACTGGAATCTGGAAAACAAATCTGCAAACATACACAGTGACTGAGTACCTCCTATATGCTACAAATATCTAAGAGATGTAATATAAGTCCTCTCCTCAAGAAACATATTATTATACAACTTGCTCTTAGATTTTAAAAATGCAATTTAAATATGCATATTTAAAAAGCAAAATGATCTCACAAGGACTAGTGGTATGATGAAAATGGGAAAAGAGAACTAAAAGTTGAAGAAACAGTAATGGACTTTTAAAAGACATGGCAGTTTAGCTCAGCCTTCAAGAAAACTAGGACTTTGAAGAGATGGAAATGGAAGGAAAAGACCATTCTTGGCATGGGGGGATATCACCTATGGAAAGGCACAGAGAAATAGTAAGAAAGGCTGGAATGTGGAGTACATGAGGTTGTTTAAAAAAACATGTGAAATAGGTTAAGGATGTAAATATGGATGACCAGAAGGATGGTGTTATGCTCATGAAAAACAGAGTAATTAGGATGGTGTGTGTGTATATGTGTGTGTGTGTGTATGTATGTGTGTTGACTGTGTATGCAGTGTGTGTGTACGTGAGTATGTATTGTGTGTTGACTGTGTGTAAGGTGTGTTTGAGTGATTGTGTATGTGGTGTGTCTATGTGTATGTGCATGTGTGTGTGTATGTGTGTGGTGAGAGAGAGTGTGTGGGGGGGGTTTCTATTTAAAGCCTGCTGAATTTGAGAAGCCTGTGAACATGCTGGTGAAGATAACTAGCAGACAGTTGGAGATATAGGACTAGGAATGTAGATGCAGAGTCATTTGCAAGCTGATATATAATTGGGAGACTAGGAAAAAAATTGTTAGTGGATCCAGGCAACACAGTGATACCATGAAGCAGGTTTAGCAACATTCAAGCAGAACTGGCAGGTTGGATTGTGGGAGCAACTCCGGAGAAGAGTTTACAAAAAGATGATTGACAAAGAGACAATGGGACAAGGGTTTCAAATGTCAAAGACAGTGTAAATTTGAACTGTTTAATTAAAGGGTCAAGATTTAAAGAAAGGAAAATAAATCTAGAGCCTGGCAAAACAGCAAGAGTCTGTAGTAAAAATTGAATAAAAATTCAGAGAGCACAGAAGATCAAGATAAGAGGAAAGCATTTCAGAGATATGAACTATAGAAGTGGAATCCTTGTGGGTGATGACATGATCAAAGATAGGACCATCTCTGTATGTGCCTAAGGTAGGTAACATAAAGGTACAGATCTTTAGAACTGAAATTGTTAAAGTGGGATACAAGAATATTGTAGGGACATCAAGAGTAAATTGAATTCCAGAAATACAGATTAAGAGTTGGGATAAAAATGATTATGATCTATACTGAACTCCTTAAGAAAGAAGAGAGGTCTGAGAATCTGCAAAAGGTTATATTTGTGAATGGAGTAAACCTCAAAGGAGCGGTAATTGAATAAAAATAAAGGACCTGAAAATGATAATAAGGAACAAGAAACATGCCAACCTCTTCTACCCCATCCCAACTCCCAGGTATTAGGGACTGAAAGTGAAAAAAGAAATTCCAGCACTAGAGAGGGTAATCAGGGATGTGTTATCTTAAAGAAAGAGAAAATTTTCTGTAATTTCACAGAGTTAGAAGGAATTAAAGTTAGAGATATAAAATGGGGAGGAAAAACAAAAACTTTTCTAACCAATATATTGTATATTCAATATGGTAGATTCAAGGTGTTATGTTTTATATATGGATATATATATATATATACATGTATATATGTATATAATATATACACACACATATGTATATATGTATATATATATATATATATATATATATATATATATATATATATGTGTGTGTGTGTGTGTGTGTGTGTGAAAAATGGCCTAGTGAATAACTTAATAAGAAGAGCTGGCTGCCTGGAAGAACATTAAAAGAACACAGGAAAAACATTGATGTGTTAAAGATATGCACTATTTTATTTTAATCCCTGGTGCTGGTAGAGATAAAAGTAACTTCAACTGCAGATAAACCAAAGGTTGATTGATGAAGACATATAATTGATGAAAGCATAGACCAAAGAAGTAGACTGAAGGGTGTAAGTAGGAGATGTAATGGGACCCAAAAGCCATTATAATGACTAAATTTGGCATTTAGTTATATAGCATAGATAACCTCCTTTCAGCAAGAGCTACCAAACTTTACTCCCTTCATCCTCACAGAATCTTTTCTGATTCAGCTATTTTTTATTTATAATGCCTATTTAGATATGTTGTAGTAACAAACACAGTACCACATATAACACTAGCTTACAATATCTGCACCATCCTTGCTATCACAATAGTGACACTGTAACCCTCTTTTTTAAGTCAGATATAGTAGTCATCACTTTTGACTTTCCTTTAAGTCAATTTTTATTGGTTCATACTATATTAATATAATTCCCAACTACCCAAAATAAATAAATAAATGAAATTAAAATAAGATAGAACACAGATAACATTAATATGTGGTTTTCTAAGTCAATAAATAGCAGATTTTGATATACAGCTCCATGGTCCTATGTTAGTATGAGTTCAACACCACTCTACTCTAGAGGAACCAAGGCAATAGTATTTGTCATAAAAGTCAGGTGGGAAAAGATTGGGAAGGTTAGGAAGGAATGGTGTTACAATGTAAACTTCAGCCATCTTTGTTTGATAAAAAGCACAGTGCCAACCATATAAATGTGTGTACACATAAGTATCTATTTAATATGTGCCAGGCACTATGACAAGTGCTTTAATAAGATTATCTCATTTGATCCTCATAACACCCTGGCAGGTAGGCTTTGTTATATTCCCAATTTTACAGATGAGGAAACTGAGGTAAAGTTCTTAAAGACTGCAAGTAGCAGAGGTCAACCTGCAATAGTAGAGGGAATTTCCTGACCTGGAGTTCCCTAAACCAATCCAATTCTTATTCCTACAATAACAAAAAAGTGGAAAAAAACAATAAGGCAAAATTTACTGCAGTGCAGTTATAATATCAAACTCAGTTTCAGAGAAGAGTTGAGAAAATGTGGCTCCTCTCTCTACTACAGAAGTGGGTGACTATGGGCATGTAGATACAGTCATGTTGGTCTGGGTAAGCTTTTTTTTCTCCTTTCTTTTTGTTTAAATCTTTGTTACAAAGAAAGGATTACTGAGTGAGCAAGGGAAAAGATCTATTCAAAAGGGAATTAGATTTTTAAAGGAGTAGAGATTTTTCAAAGCAAGTAATTATAGAGTACATTTTAAAGAAGAAAAGAATTAAAATCAAAGTTTCCATAAATAAACAAAACAAAAGACAAAGGGGAACTACATGTTACCCTTCAAATGCCTGAATAAAAAGCCTTTCCTAGCCCCTTATAATTTTGGAATAGCATTAAATTATTCTGATTCTTGTTATTTCTTACATTTTTCAGATCACATAAATAACCTAGTTTTGCTTATCTTTTTCTTTTCTATTTCCTACAAAAAAAACTTTTGAACTTAAATCTTTGAGCACTTTCTCACATATATTTTTGCATTAATGTGCATCTACTTGCATACTAAACTATAAACAAGCAGGCTTCTCCTATTTTTACCTATTTATCATGCTTCTTCAGCCGTAACCTGTTTTTCTTGCATTATTTAGACTCCATTCTTTTTAATGCAATCAAGTCAAGGAGTTTATGATCACTGACAATAAGATATTCCTGGTTTCTCAACTCCATTTCAGTTTTTTCCCCTTAAAATTAACTGTCATGAATTATAAATCCAGTAAACTATGATTCATTCTAGTAATTCATCAATTACTATACTTATTCATTTAAAGCCTTCCATCAACTGGCCCTATCCCATAGTTTTTACCCCTTAACTTAAAGCCTCCCCTCTAACAGGTCAAATTTATCAGTCTCCTTCACATAATCAGCTAGATGGTTTCTTCCTCCATGCCTTGATCTTATTTCTTTGAACCTCCCTTTCTGCTAATCCAAATACTTTAAAGACTATTTCAACACATTCCTCCTCCATAAAGTATTTTCTAATAAACTTTTCCATACAATGATCATTATTCTGAATCCCTCCAGAATCAATCAGCAAAGGCAAGAGTGGAAAAATAAGTCAGGAAGGAAGGGGTTCAAAAACTAGATAATTTAAACAAATATAATAATAATATATAATAATGATGATAATAACAACAAATAACAGCAGTTAGCTTGTAAGGTTCATAAATCACTTTAAATATGTTATTTCATTTTGATCTTCATAATAATCCCATGAGATAGGTTATTATTATCCCCACTTCACTGATGAGTAAACAAAGACTCAGAAAGATTAAATTATTTGTCTACAGTGTCTAAAGAGGGATCTAAATTCAGGTCATATTGACTCTAATTCTAGTAAGATGTCACATATATAGATGATTAAATATTAAACATTTCTGTTTCCTTCCAATATAATCTACCCATATTATCATGTAACTGAAAAACAATACTAGACAAAGTAAAACTTGTAAATGAAGTTTCTGTGATGCACCTTTCTTCACCGACCTAACTGGCACAAGGGATTGCTGATCTAATGTCAGTCATTTTTGAGATATCCTGTAAAATGGAAAAGGTTCCTTAAGACTTGGGAGGAAAATATGTCTCAATTTGCAAAAAAAATGAGACAGATTAAAAATAGAGACAGAAAAGAGAAAAATCTTTAAACTACAGTTCAGTGAATGTGACTTCAATTCCAAACAACATTCTAAAATATATTATTTAAGGGATGGTCAGTGAAGAACTTAAAAAAAAAGACAGACATCACAAAAAACTAGTTCTTCAAAAACAGGTAAATCTTATGTCCTTTTTTAACAGTTTAAAAAACTGATAGATCAGGAATATATCAGGAATCCTGTACATACAAAGCAACCGAATTTCTATACAGCATCTATTGCTATTCTTTTAGAAAAGATAAAGAGATATGAGTAGATTAAAATACATTTAGAGTATTTGGAACTGGTTGAATGTCCAGTAAATGCTTATTAATGGTTTGTTCCAAAACGGAAGACATCTCTGATGGAGTTCTTCAGATACATATGATTGGTCCTGATTGTGATGTTTGTGACAATGAGTTGGATAAAGGCAAAACTAGAAACTGCCTTATCAAATTTACAGACAGCACAAAATTTAGAAGCATAGCTAACACAGTGGTTGAAAGAATCAGGATCCAAAAGGAAAAAATAAAATAACAGGCTAGAAGATTCACTCTCTCCCTCTCTCTCTCTCTCTCTCTCTGTCTCTTAGTGACCTTATATATTCCATTGGTTTGATTATCTCTCCTACATTTATATACTGTCTCTAAACTAAGCACCAGTCCTGCCTTTCCACCTACCTATGTAAACATTTCATTATCAACATGTCCAAAACAGAATTCATTGTCATCCAAAACCCATACCTCTTCTGAACTTGCCTATGTCTCTTGAAGAATCTACCTTCACAACTTCAATCAGCCTTGATTATCCTTCTCACTCACGTCATGTAATCAATTATTTGCCATATCTTGCCATTCCAACTTTCATATCATCTAATGCATTTTCCACTGCTCAATTAACACCATCACCATTCTTATCTCACTTAAACCTAGTAATAGCCTCCTAAATGATTACAGTGTCTTTAATATCTCCCTTCTCTAATTCACCCTCTACACAGTTGTTAAGATGACCTAAAAGGTCAAACCACTCCTCTGCTCAAAAAATTCTAGTCACTCCCTATTACTTTAAGATGGCATACAAATTCTTCTGTCTCAATATTTCAAGGCCTTCACAACTTAGATACAATCTAGATTTCCAGATGTATAATAGAAATTAAATCAAATAAAAAATATGAGAATTGTTTCTTTCTAGTTGCTTGTAATATTTTCTCCTTGACTTGGGAGTTCTGGAATTTGGCTATAATATTCCTGGGAGATTTTATTTTGGGATCTCTTTCAGGAGGTAATAGCTGATTACCTCAATTTCTATTTTCCCCTCTGCTTCTAGGATATCAGGGCAATTTGTCCTGGATTATTCCTTGAAAAAAGGAAGTCTAGGCTCTTTTCCTAGTCATGAGTTTCAAGTAGCTCAATAATTTTTAAATTATCTTTCTGGTTAGTTGTTTTTCCAATGAGATATTTCACATTTTCTCCTGGTTTTTCATTCTTTTGATTTTGTTTTATGGGATCTTGGTTTCTCACAAAGTCATCAGCTTCCCTTAGTTCCATTCTACAATTTAAGGAATCATTTTCTTCAGAGAGCTTTTTGTATTTTCCATCTAGCCAATTCTACTTTTTAAGGCATTCTTCTCCTCATTGGCCTTGTGAACTGCTTTTTTCCATTTGACCTAAACTGGTTTTTAAGATGTTATTTTCTTTAGTATTTTTTGGTATCTCTTTCACCAAGCTGCTAACTTGGTTTTCATGATTTTCCCATATCACTCTTATTTTTCTTCCCAATTTTTCTTCTACTTCCCTTATTTGATTTTCAAAATGTTTTTGAGTCCTTCCATAGCCTGAGTCCAATTCCTATTTTTCTTGAAAGCTTTGGATGCAGAAGTTTTGACTTTGTTATCTTCTGAATGTGTATTTTGATCCTCCTTGGGACCAAAATAATTTGTCTATAGTCAGGTTATTTTCTTCTGTTGTTTGCTCATTTCCCCCAGCCTATGATTTAATTTTAACTCTTTGTTAAGGTGGGGCTCTACTTCTAGGGTGGAGAATACATTTGAGGGTGTTTTCAGGGATATCCCAACTGGGACTTCAGTTCCTTCAAGGTCTTTTTCCTGGACTGTGCTCTGATCTGTGAATGACCACAAGCACTCCCTTCCGCCTTGGAGTTATGAGAAGGGTTCCTGCTCCACTATGGGTAGACTGAGACCAAGGTCTGAATATGACCAAAGCAACAGAGCCCTGTCCAGGGATACTGGAGAGACTTCTACAGTCTCCCCAACCCCCTTACCATCTGTGGGCTGAGGGTTCTGGAAGCAGCTACTGGGTGGCTCCTTGGACCTGCTTCTGGTTCCTAGGCTGGGGCTGCCCTGAGGTCTCAGCTGGCCTGGGCTCAGCACTCAATGTAGGTGTGGCAGAGTTTTTCTGTTTACCTTCCAAGTTGTCCTTGGCAATCACAGAGCTAAGAGGATCTAGCTGAGAGGTCTGGAAACCACTGTCTTAAATCTAAGCACCCAAGGGGCTCAGGTGTCCTGTGGGTTGTTCCTGGAAAGCTGGAGCTGATTTGCTCCAGCCAGCAAAGCTCGGGTTGCACTGCCACCCTTTCCCAACCCTGGTGGAAGAGAACTGCATTTCTATTAGGACAGTTTAGGGGAGTGTATATGGACAGAGGTTGTGTATATAAAATAAAAATGAAATAATGATGTTTATAAATCAATCAACCAATCATTCAAACCTTGAGAATTGTTCTTTTATCAGAATATATATATATATATATGTATGTATGTATGTATGTATTTATATATATGCACAATATAATTAATATATAAAAGGAGTATGTCTTGGCAGAGATTGTAGATACAAGCGATTTAAAACAAATCATGAAAAGAAAGATTATACTAGAAGAAGCAAGATGTTAGAGGATAAGTAACACAACAAGATGAGGCAAAAAGACCTATTGTAGCAGAGAGAAAGAAGGGAGGGTTTGAGCACTGAGTAAATCTTACCTAACATATTTGGCCCAAAGAAGGAATAACATACATTCCCAATTGAGTTTAGAAATTTATCCTACCCTACTGGGAAATAGGGAGTAGAAAAGGAAAGATAGGGGAAGAAGGGACTGATAAAAGGGAGACAAAAATAAAATAAAGGTAAAGTTAAAGTTGAAAAGAAAAGCAAAAGGGGAAAGGTAGAAGGAAAAAGAAATGGGCTGATAGAAGGGTAGATCAAGTGGTAGCAGTCAGAAACTTTGGTAAGAAGAGATAAAAAGGGAAAAGAAAAAAAAGTATAAATGGAAGAAGACAGAGCAAGGATGGAAATGAACAGATAGTAATAACTGTAAATATAAATGAAATGAACTCTCCCATAAAATGGAAGCAGATAGGAGAATAGGTTAAAAAACAGAATGCTACAATATGTTGTTTATAAGAAACACATTTGAAGCAGAGTCATTCACACAGGGTAAAGATAAAAGACTGGAGCAGAACATATGCTTGAGCTGAAGTTAAAAAAACAGGGGTGGCAAACCTAATATCAGAAAAAGCAAAAGCAAAAATAGATCTCATTAAACAGGTTAACCATATGAAATAATAGCAATATTAATCTAAGGGCACCAAGTATATTAGTATCCAAATTCTTAAAGCAGAAGATAAAAGAATTTCAGGGAGACATTGATGACAAAACTATAATAATGGGGGGTCTCAAACTCCCTCTCTCAGAATTAGATAACTCTATCCACAAAATAAACATGAAGTTGAAAAAGAATTTTAGAAAACTTAGATATGCTAGACCTCTAGAGAAAGCTAAATAGAGATAGAAAGAAATGTACCTTTTTCTCTGTAGTATGTAGCACATACTAAAAAACTGACCATGTATTATGGCATTTTAAAAAAACTTCATACTCAAATGCAGAAGGGCAGAAATATTAAATGCATACCCTTCAGATCATGACACAATAAAAACTACATGTAATAAAGGAACATGGAAAGATGAACTAAAAATTAATTGAAATAACCTAATTTTAAAGAATGAGTAGATAAAACAATGAATCATAAATAATCAACAATTTTATCCAACAAATGATGACATTGAAATATCATACCAAAACTTGTGGGATGCAACTAAAGCAGTTTTTAGGGAAATTGTGTATCTCTAAATGCTTATATGAATAAAACAGAGAAAGAGGAGAGTAAGGAATTGGACTTGCTGCTAAAAAAGCTAGAAAAAAAGAACAAATTAAAAATCCCCATTTAAATATCAAATTAGAAAATATTAAAATCAAAGGATAAATTAATAAAATTGAAAGCACAAAAACTATTAAACAAATAAATAAAATTAAGAGTGATTTTGTGGGAAAAAAATAATGCTTTCAATTAAAAAAGAGAGAAAGACGAAAATCAAATTACCAGTATCAAAAATGAAAACGGTGAACTCACCACTAATAAGGAGGAAATCAAAGCAATAATTTAGGGCTATTTTGCTCAAGTCTGTGCCAGCAAATATGATAAAATAAGTGAAATGGATAAATATTTATAAAAATATGAATCATCTAGATTAACAGAAGAGGAAATAAAATAATTAAATAAAAAAGAAACTGAAGAAACCATCAATAAATTCCCAAAGATGAGGCAGCTAGGTTGCTCAGTGGATAGAGCACCAACCCTGGAGTCAAGAGTACCTGAGTTCAAATCCAGCCTCAGACACTCAATGATTACCTAGGTGTGTGGTCTTGGGCAAGCCACTTAACCCCATTGCCTTGCAAAAAAACCTAAAAAAAAAATCCCTAGGAAAAAATTTCAAGGGCCAGATGGATTTACAAATGAATTTTACCAAACAGTTAAGGAACAATTAATTTCAATTCTACATAAAGTAGTTTTAATAATAGATGAAGAAGGAGTTCTGTCAAATTCCGTCTATGACATCAATATTAACTTGAATGAGGAAGAGTCAAAACAAAACTACAAACTAATTTCCCTAATGAATATTTATGCAAAAATTTGCAAAGAGATTACAAAAAATTATTACTAAGATAACACACCATAATCACGATTTATACTAGCATGTAGGAATGACTCAATATTAGGAAACAATCAACATAATTGACCATATTAAAAACAAAATTATCAGAAATCATATGATAATGTCAACAGTTGCTAAAAAAGCTTTTGACAAAATACAGTACCTATTGATATTAAAAACACAGGAAATTAAAAGAATAAGTGTAATTATATTTAAATTGGTAAACAGCACCTATCTAAAATAAAATCAGCAGCATACATTTTATGTAATAAAGATAAACCAGCACCATTTCCTATAAGATCAAGAAAACAAGGATTCCCATTATCTCAACTACTATTCAATATTGAATTAAGAAATGTAAGCATTAGCACTAAGAGAATAGGTAATGAGGATCTTTCTCTCTTTGAAGATGATATGATGGTAGAATCCTAGAAAACCAACCACTTGAAACAAACTTCACCAAAAAACCCATATAAATCACCATTTCTATATTTGACCAATAAAGCCCCCAACAGCAGGAGATAGAAAGATAAATTCTATTTAAAGTAGCTGTAAAAAACATAAAATACTTAGGAATTTACCTCCCAAGATGACCATATCACACAATTTCAAAATACTGTTCACACAAATAAAGTCAGATTGAAAAATCTAGAAAAATATCAAATGCTCATGCTTAGACCAAGCTAATATAATAAAAATGAAAATTCCAAACAAATTAAATTACCTACTCAATGCCACACCAATAAAGTTACCAAGAAACTATATTACAGAAATAGAAAAAATAGTAACAAAAGGTCAAGGATATTAAGTGAATTAATTTAAAAAATGCAATTGTCACCTAGTTGTACCAGATCTAAAACTATATTTTAAAAACTGGAAGTCATCAAAATTGCCTGATTCTAGATAGGAAACAGAAAAATGGATCAGTGAATTAGATTAGATACAAAAGAAATAGTAATAAATGACTGGCACAAGATGGCGGGGAGAGAAGACAGGCACAGTTCTAAAGTCTCCTGATCTTTCCCCATCTATCACATGAAACAAACCTCTTAAAACAAATCTGACCTACAAAACCCAGAAAGAAAAGCCAGGAGAAAGAACATCTACCTCAGGATTTGTCTCCCCCAGCAGCATTGGCCGAATTTGGGCAGGTGAGTCTGCGCTCAGAGGGAGGATCAGCCCCGGATCAACCAAATTAACTGCAATTAACATTGGAGTCAGGAGTCTGAGGGCCCAAGAGCCGTACCTGCTGGATCAGCGGTGGGGCTAGACAGCAGGGGCTTGAGTCAACTAAGGAGCAGAGGCACTGGGGTTGGTGCTGTCCCCCAGGGGGGGAACAGTTCTGGTGCAGGAGAGCTGCTGACACCATCCCTAGGCTCCTGTGGTCTGAGGAATGCAGAGTCCCTTTACAGCTCAGAACTCTTCCCTGAACAAACATTTGCAAACTACTTCTGCCTCAGGGCAGGTGTGTGAGCAGAAGAACCAGCCCAGCTGAGGAATGACCTCAGTCCAGGGTAAAGAGCACCATTGATTGAAGGCAAAAGAATTCAATAGCTCCAACTCCTCCCTTCAAGCAAAGGGAGAAGGCCTCAATCAAGGTCACAGACAATCCAGAGAAAGCAACCAACACCTCCTACTGGCCAGCCAGAAAAACTGCACTCAGTGAGTAAAGCCTTCAGCAATCCCAAGCCCCTGTGAACCAGCCCCTCCCCAACTCAAGGTCTTAGCAAAATGAAGAATGGTTAGAGGAAAGGTAGATCCATAGAATAATTCTTGGAACGGAAAGACCCTAACTCAGAAAGACCTGGAACCTCTGAGGAGAATACAATCTGGTCTTCAGCAAAGAAAGACTTCCTTGAAGAAATAAGGAAGGAGCTTAAAAATCAACTGGAAAATTTGGAAGAGACAATTAATACCTTGCAACAAGAAAATAAAACCTCAGAAAGTACAATTGGACAAATACAAAAGGAGAATAAATCTCTCAGATCATCAATTGGACAATTACAAAATGAGAACAATTCTCTCAAAACCTCAATTGGTCAAATGGAAAGCTCTTTCAAAAGTAGAACTGACCAATTGGAAAAGGAGTTGCAAAAGGTTAATGAAGAAAACTCCTCCCCCAAAAAAAACAATGGAGTCTGCAGAAACTAATGACTCCATGAGACAGCAAGAGTCAGTTACACAAAATCAAAAAATAGAAAAAATAGAAGTAAATGTAAAATACCTCATAAACAAAACCACTGACCTCGAGATTAGATCGAGGAGGGGCAAACAAAAATTATAGGACTTCCTGAAAACACTGAAGAGAAAAAAATCCTGGACTTAATATTACAGGATCTAGTGATGGAAAACTGCCCGGATATCATGGAATCGGAAAGAGTACATCGATCCCCACCAGAAAAAGATCCTAAAATGAAAACACCAAGGAATGTTGTGGCCAAATTCCAGAACTATCAAGTAAAAGAGAAAACCCTGCAAGCAGCCAGAAAGAAACAATTTAAATATCAAGGAGCCACAGTAAGGATCACACAGGACCTGGCTGCATCAACATTAAAGGATCGAAGGGCCCAGAAGGAGATATTTCGAAGAGCAAGGGAGCTTGGAATACAGCCAAGAATCTACTTTCCCACAAAGCTGAGCCTTCTCTTCCAGGTAAAAGGATAGGCATTTAATGAAATGAAACAATTCCAAAAATTCCTAATGAAAAGATCAGAGCAAAACAGAAAATTTGGCCATCAAACAGGAGGTTCAAGAGACACATGAAAAGGTTAAAAAAAGGGGGGGGGCAGTAAAAGGAAAAAAAATTGATCCAGTAAGTTGAAACTGGCTATATCCCAGCATGGGGAAACAGATTCTCATAAATCTTGAGAACTGTAACTCTAACAGAGAGAATATACCTAGCCAGAAATGAAGGACATTCATGACCTATCCATGAGACTGCTATCTAAAGTGATGTAACTGGCTTTAACTCCACTTGGGAGAAAGACTCTAATAACTCTCAGGAATTTTCACTCTATTCCATAGAATATACTGAACTAGAAGGGACAGACAATCAGAATTTTCTGTGACTTACATAGAATGATCAAAAAAACAATACCTCCTTAAAAGGGGGGACAGGAAAGAGACAAGAGGATGGAGGGGATTGAATGGGGTAAATCTCATTACACTAAGAGGTACAAAAAACCTATGGTAATAGAGGGGTAGAAGGGAGCAGGTGAGAAATACCTGAATCTTCTCATCAGACTTGGCTTAAAGTCAACCTACACATACTCAGTTAACTTATAAAATATCTAACCTTTCAAGTATTAAAAGGGGAAAAGGGGAGGGGTGGGCAGAGAAAGGGAAGGGGAGTGGGGAGAAAAGGGGAAATAACAAAAGGAAGGGAAAAGGGAAAAAAAGGGAAAAGGGGAAAGTGGAAAGAAAGGGGAGGTTGTAATATAGGAGGGCAAACACACTGAACGATGTGGTATTCAAAAACAAAATATCAGGAACATGGATAAGGGGGGAAAATACAAAGAAAGAGAAGATAGCGTGAAGGGAAATAAAGAATTAGTAATCATAACTTTGAATGTGAATGGGATGAACTCTCCCTTAAAATGTAAGAAAACAGCACAGTGGATTAAAAACCAGAATCCTACAATATGCTGCTTACAAGAAACTCATCTGAAGCAGAGAGATACATATAGAGTAAAGGTAAGGGGCAGCTAGGAGGCGTAGTAGGGGCAGCTAGGTGGCATAGTGGATAAAGCACCGACCTTGGAGTCAGGAGTACTTGGGTTCAAATCCAGCCTCAGACACTTAATATTTACCTAGCTGTGTGGCCTTGGGCAAGCCACTTAATCCCGTTTGCCTTGCCAAAAAAAAAAAAAAGCAAGTGTAAAGGTAAAAGGTTCGAGCAAAATATGTTTTGCTTCAGCTGAAGTAAAAAAAGCAGGAGTAGCAATCCTTATCTCTGACAAAGAAGCAGCAAAAATAGCATTAAAACAGATAAGGAAGGAAACTTTATACTCCTAAAATGTACCATAGACAATAAAGTCATTTCAATACTGAATATATATGCACCCAGTAGGACAGCACCCAAATTCTTAGAGGAGAAGCTGAAAGAACTACAGGAAGACATAGACAGCAAAATTCTGCTAGTGGGAGACCTCAACCTCCCACTATCAGATCTAGATAAATCAAAACATAAAATAAACAAAAAAGAAGTTAAGGAGGTAAATAGATTGTTAGAAAAATTAGATATGGTAGACTTTAGGAGGAAACTGAACGGGGATAGAAAGGAATATATACCTTTTTCTCTGCAGTACATGGAACTTATACAAAAATTGACCATGTACTAGGACATAAAAACCTAATGATCAAATGCAGAAAGGCAGAAATAGTGAATACATCTTTCTCAGATCACAATGCAATAAAAGTCATATGCAATATTGGGCCAAGGAGAAATAGACCCAGAACAAATTGGAAACTGAATAACCTCATTTTAATAAATGAGCGGACAAAAAACAAATTATAGAAAGAATTAACCATTTTACCCTAGATAATGATAATAATGAAACAACATACCGAAACCTATGGGATTCATTCAAAGCGACTCTCAGGGGATATATCATAGCTTTAAATGCTTACATGAATAAATTGGAGAAAGAGGAAATCAATAAATTAAATATGCAACTAAAAAAATTAGAGAAAGAACAAATCAAAAATCCCCAATTAAATACCAAATTAGAAATTCTAAAAATTAAAGGAGAAATCAATAAAATTGAAAGCAAAAAAACTACTTAATTAATAAATAAAACCAAAAGTTGGTATTATGAAAAAAAACAATAAAATCGATAAACCTCTGGTCAATTTGATTTAAAAAAAAGAAAGAAGAAAACCAAATTGCTAGTATCAAAAATGAAAAAGGTGAACTCACCACCAATGAGGAGGAAATTAAAGTAATAATTCAAAATTATTTTGCCCAACTCTATGCCAATAAATTTAATAATCTAAGTGAATTGAAGAATTTACAAAAATACACATTGCCCAGATTAAATGAAGAAGAGATTAAATACCTAAAAAACACTATCTCAGAAAAAGAAATTCAACAAGCAATCATTGAATTCCCTAAAAAAAAAATCTCCAGGGCCTAGGATTCACAATTGAATTCTACCAAACATTTAAGGAACAATTGGTTCCAATTCTATATAAACTCTTTGGAAAAATAGGGAAAGCCAGACTCTGCCTAACTCTTTCTATGAAACCAATATGGTGCTGTTACCTAAACCAGGAAGAGTTAAAACAGAGAAAGAAAATTATAGACCTATTTCCCTGATGAATATAGATGCAAAAATCTTACATAAAATGGTAGCAAAATGATTACAACAAGTTATCACTATGAAAATACATTATGATCAAGTAAGATTTATTCCAGGAATGCGGGGTTGGTTCAATATTAGGAAAACTGTTAGTATATTCAATTATATCAACAACAAACCTATCAGAAATCATATGATCCTATCAATAGATGCTGAAAAAGCTTTTGACAAAATACAGCATCCATTCCTATTAAAAAACACTAGAGAGTGTAGGAATAAATGGACTGTTCCTTAAAATAATTAGCAGTATCTGTCTGAAACCATTGACAAGCATTATATTCAATGGGGAGAGGCTAGAGGCATTCCCAATAAGATCAGGGGTGAAACAAGGGTGCCCATTATCACCACTACTATTCAATATTGTATTAGAAATGTTAGCTTCAGCAATTAGAGAAGAAAAAGAAATTGAAGGAATTAGAATTGGGAAGGAAGAGATAAAACTCTCACTCTTTGCAGATGACATGACGGTCTACCTAGAAAATCCCAAGAAATCATCCAAAAACTACTGGAAACAATTAGCAATTTTAGCAAAGTTGCAGGTTATAAAATAAACCCTCATAAATCCTCAACTTTTCTATATATGTCTAGCAAGAAACAGCAGGAAGAGCTAGAAAGAGAAATCCCATTCAAAGTAATCTCAGACAATATAAAATTTACAGATTAGGAGATCAAAGCAATTCATAGCCATATGAAAAAATTCTCTAAATCATTAATTATTAGAGAAATGCAAATTAGAGCTTCTCTGAGGTACCACCTCACACTTCTCAGATTGGCCAATATGACCAGAAAGGATAATGATCATTGTTGGAAGGGTTGTGGGAAATCTGGGACACTATTACACTGTTGGTGGAGCTGTGAACTCATCCAACCCTTCTGGAGAGCTATTTGGAGGTATGCCCAAAGAGCAACAAAAATGTGCATACCCTTTGACCCAGCAATACCACTACTGGGTCTAAATCCTGAAGAGATGATGAAAAAAAGGTAAAAACATTACTTGTACAAAAATATTTATAGCAGCCCTATTTGTGGTGGCAAAGAATTGGAAATCCAGTAAATGTCCTTCAATTGGGGAATGGCTTAGCAAACTGTGGTATATGTATGTCATGGAACACTATTGTTCTATTAGAAACCAGGAGGGACGGCATTTCAGGGAAGCCTGGAGGGATTTGCATGAACTGATGCTGAGTGAGATAAGCAGAACCAGAACACTGTATACCCTAACAGCAACATAGGGGTGATGATCTACCTTGAAGGACTCGCTCATCCCATCAGTGCTACAATCGGGGGAGCAATTTTGGGCTGTCTGCAAAGGAGAGTGCCATCTTTATCCAGATAAGGAGCTGTGGAGTTTGAACAAAGTTCAAGGACTATTCCCTTCAATTTAGAAAAACACAGATATCTTATTGTCTGATCTTGTTACCTCTTAGACTTCTTGTCTCTTCTCTAAGGATATTATTTCTCTTTCATCACACCCAATTTGGATCAAGGTACAACATGGAAACAAAGTAAATACTGACAGATTGCTTTCCGTGGAGGGGGGGGAGGGAAGTAAGATGGGGGGGGGAATTGTAAAACTCAAATAATATCTTTAATAAAAAATTAATTTAAAAGTAAAAAAAAAAAATAATGACTGGCAATCCATTGTTTGATAAACCCAAAGATACTAGCTTCTGAGATAAGCATTCAGTATTTGACAAAAACTGTTGGGAAAACTGGTAAATAGCATGGCAAAAATTTGGCATAAACCCATGTCTCACACCCTATACCAAAAGAGGGTAAAATGGGGACAGGACTTAAAACATGAAAGATAATCCCACAGACCAACTAAAAGAACAAAAAAATACTCTATCTTTCAGTTCTGTGGAGAAGGAAGAAGTTTGTGTCCAATAAGACATAGAGAACATTATCAATTGTAAAATGAATGATTTAGACTATATTAAATTACAAAGTTTTTGCACAAATAAAACCAATGCAGTCAAGATTAGAAGAAATGGTAGGAAACAATTTTCACAGATAGTGTTTCTTGATAAAGGACTCATTTCTAAAATCTATAGAGAACTGAATCAGATTTCTAAGATTACAATCATTCTCAAATTGATAGTCAAAGAATATGAACAGGCTCTTTTCAGATGAAGAAACTGAAGCTATTTCATCTGGAAAAATGCTCCACATCATTATCAATTAGAGAAATGCAAATTAAAATAACTCTGAAATACCACCTCATATCTATCAGACTGATTAAAATGGCAAAAAAAGAAAAGTCTAAGACAGGATGTTGGAACACAAATCCACTGCTGGTATAGTTGTGACCTGATCCAACTATTTGGAGAGCAATTTGGAACTACATCCAAAGGGTGATAATACTATTCACACTCTTTGATAGAGCAATACCACTACTAGCACTATATCCCAAAGAGATCATAAAAACAGGAAAAATTCAACTTATACAAAAATATTTATAGCAGGTCTTTTTGTAGTGACAAAGAATTGGTTTTGTTTTTTGTTTTTTGTTTTTTTTTTTTTTTTAGGTTTTTGCAAGGCAAATGGGGTTAAGTGGCTTGCCCAAGGCCACACAGCTAGGTAATTATTAAGTGTCTGAGACTGGATTTGGACCCAGGTACTCCTGACTCCAGGGCCAGTGCTTTATCTAGTGACAAAGAATTGTAAATTGAGGGGATGCCCATCAATTGAGGAATGGCTGAAAAAGTTATGGGATATGAATGTTATAGAGTACTATTCTAATAAATCGTAAGTGGACAGACTTTAGAAAATTATGGAAAGAATTGTATTAACTGATGCTGAGCGAAGTAAGCAGAACCAAGAGAATACTACACATTAACAGCAACATTATGTGATGATCAACTGTGATGGATGCAGTTCCTTTCAGCAGTTCAATGATCAAGGACAGTTCTGAGAGACCTATTATGGAAAATGTAATCTATTCCTAGAGGAAAAAAACTAAGAAATCTGAATGCAAAGCAAAGCATACTATGTTCACTTTTTAAATCCTCTTTTGTGTCTTTTCTTTCATTCTTATTATTTTTTAGCTCTAATTCCTCTTTCACACCATGGCTGATATGGAAATATGTAAAACATGGGTGTACATGTACAGCTTTTACCAGACTGCTCATTTCCATGGGGAAAGGGAGGGGGGTAGTAGAAAAGTTGTGGAACTCATAAACTTTCAAATGGATGAATGTTGTAAACTAGCTTTGCATGCAATTGGAAAAATTAAATTTTTTAAAAAAAAACATTCAGAAGGGGACGCAAAACAAGCAGAATTATGATTAACAATGGCACTACCATATTAAACAAACTAAAATATATATATACATGTGTATCTATATATCAGTATGTGTATATAGATATATGAAATGGAGTAATAGATTCACAATTTCACATACAATGTTCTTTCTGATTTTTTGATATTCCTAAGAGAAGTTACAACTAAGTAATATTTTTCTTTTCTTTTATGAATAAAGGTTCTTCACCATCTCTGAATAGCAAAGTTCACTGGACTCTTTAGTCAGATATGAAACATCCACGAGTTGTGTTCCATCAGCTGTTTCTCAAGAAATACAGAGTCCAGGGCACAGAAATAATAGCAAAGACAATCGTGTAGCATTGTATCTCATTTGATCCTCAAAATAATGCCATCAAACACTTGAGTAATATTAAGTCACATTTTTAGATGAGGAATTTGAAACTAATGGAGAGTAAATTATTTACTTGTCCATGAGAAACAATGTATCAAAGGCAAGATATGAACTCTGCATTTTTCTGCTCTTAAGCACAGTACTTTCTCAAATCAATAATGCTGCCAACAAAGAGACTATTATAACTTTAGGGAAAACAGAACTTTTCAATAAGTGGGAACTATTAATCATCCCATCTTTTCCACCCTCTAAGTGTTTCCCATAGTCTTTTTTTTTCCCAACAAAGACCAAAAAGGCTGAGAAAAGAATACAGGAACAATTCAGGTGGAATACTAATAAGAATGGGGAATTCGGTAACAATACCATACCCAAAGAGGTAGCTAAGTGGTGCCACATCAAGGCCAGAGTAAGGATGGACCTTTCCTGGAATAGTGTTATAGGAGAGGCAGTCACTAATAAGGAGAACAAAGCTAAAGGTTAGTAATTTCTCCAGGATGTGGTTGTCTGAAGTTGGTATAAAAAAGAAGTTTTTAAGGGGCGACTAGGTGGTATTAAGGGGTGGCTAGGTGGCACAGTGGATAGAGCACTGACTCTGGAGTCAGGAGTATCTGAGTTCAAATCCAGCCTCAGTCACTTAATAATTACCTAGCTGTGTGGCCTTGGGCAAGTCACTTAACCCCACTGCCTTGCAAAAAAACTAAAAAAAAAGTTGTTACTTAGCTGTGGAGGAAATAATAATCAAGAAGAAAACTAACCAAGATTGGAAGTTAGTACACCTGACTTCAATTTCAAAATATACCATTTAATACAGAATATACCATAAATATACCATTCAATACAGAAACTCAGGCAATTTATTTCAGCTCTTTTTCAGTTTCTCATAAAATTAGAAGACTTAGATTAGATGAACACTAAGATCACTTCCAGCTCTAAACTGTTGATCCTATGATCCTCAGGATATAGAGTTTATCAACAGTATTTCCTTGTTGCCTGTGGCTGGGTTTTCATTTTCCCCTAGCTCATCTACAACTTGGAATCCCAGTGTTTTGAGTCAAAACCTTTGGCCCCCAGAGGGTTTGGGTAGGGAGTGGTTGAAAAAGAGCAACAAAAAGTCACTGGACATATCATAGCTTAGGGATGTCTCAGGTGGGAAGGATGTAGATGTTTGTCAGCTCTTCATTTAAAATTGTTCAGTTCCTTTGGTTGTCAAAAGACTGGTACAGTTCAAAACTAGGAAGTCTGGAAAAAAGAAAGGTAAGTTTACAAGTTTACTAGTTCAAACAAAAGAAAAAAGAGAAACCAATACCAAATCAATGATTCATAGAACTTACAAAATCCAATAGTTATATTAGAAGCTGAAGTCACAAAAAGGGAACAAGTCAGAAGCAGAAATTTTTAAAGACTTTCACTCAAATTACTAAAAAGAGTGATGGTGAGGAGCCAGTTGTGGTCACAGTAAGAGTACACAGTAAATGTAGCTGTTAGAGAACCATGGCTGTGTGTGTGCACACACACTCACCTTAAGCAGAGCTAGAGTTAAGTCTTTTGGGGAGCATGCCAGTGTTTATATGTACAATACAATCAGCATCCCCTAGCTGCTTTATGTGTATGTCTCATCTAAGAGCTACAAAATAGGACAGCAGCAACATTCTTGATTTTTGAAATTCCATAATCTTCACCTTCATCCTAGTGTTCAGTGTAATACTGTGGACACAGTATGTATTTAATAAATATTTACTTAAGGAGTCAAATATCAGTGAACACTTATTAAAGCATTTACTATAGGTCAGGCACTATGCTAAATGCTGAGTGATAATTTTTTTTTTAAAAGGCCAAAAAACAGTCCCTTCTCTCAAGGAGGTCATAGTACAATGAGGGTGACAACATCAAACAACTAAATGCAAAACAAAAGAGATAGAATAAACTGAAGATAATCTTCAAGGCACAAGCATTAAGGAGAAACAGTTAAAACATTCAAAATCCTTATATACAGAGTATCTTTCTTTTCATGGTCAGTGCTTCCACATTTATGGGTGAGTAGAAAAGGCAACTTAATAACCAATATAATTGTAAGAAAGTTCTCTTCTTGCCCACTGTCCTCACTCTGTTGACTTCACCAAGCTCTCAATAAAATTTTGCAACCTCATTTGTGGTGATATATACCATTAGAATCAATGACTTCTATTTTGTCATTGGAAATGTGATAAAATGCCAGTGTCAACCAGGATAATGTAAGTCTACTTTATAGTATTAATATCTTAAGCTAGCTCAATAGTCACCCAGAGTCCATTCAGAAATAGAACATGGGTACAAAAGTCAGGGCACAGTTAGGTGGCACAGTGGATATGATAGGCCTGGAGTCAGGAAGAAATAAATTTAAATGTGGCCTTAGACATGTAATAGCTGGATGACCATGGGCAAGTCACTTAACCCTGATGGCCTCAGTTTCCTCATCTGTAAAAAGAGCTGGAGAAGGAAATGGCAAACCACTCCAGCATCTTGGCCAAGAAAACTCCAAATGATATAACTGAATAACGACACAGTCAAGAAAATCAGAACTAAAGAGATAAAAGAGGAAAAGGCAAGGACTCTTAAACCATGGTTCATAGATGGAGTGTGGACAAATTTCAGAGTATTTGTTAAATTGGATAAGAAAAAAAACATATCTTTATTTTCATTATCCCTACCTGAAATCAAAAACATCTAAAAAGAGTACCATAAATGTTAGCAAATCGCCAAAGGGATCCTTGACACAGACAACATGGGAATAGATATCTCTGTCCTAAAAAACTGAAGAAATTACTGAATGGAGAATGGTAGACATTTGTTTCAGGGGAGATAGAATCTTTTCTTTTCCCCACAATTTATCTTTGGATAAGTAGAATATTCTATAAAGGTTACTTGGAATAGCCCTTCATTTCCAGGAATTCTTTTTTTAAAAAAAAACACAATCACTTCCCGATCTATAACTTAGAAAATATGGATTTTCATACCCCTGATATTTTGTTCTTCCTAGTATTTTACTATCTAATCTAATAATATTTCAATTTCTTATATCCCTTGAGTCTCCCTAGTAGGTCACCCCCTCCTCTTGATCCTTTTATTCTCTCTTCTTTTATTAGAATGTAAATTCCGGGGGGTGGCTAGGTGGCACGGTGGATAGAGCACTGGCCTTGGTGTCAGGAGTACCTGAGTTCAAATCCAGCCTCAGACACTTAATAATTACCTAGCCGTGTGGCCTTGGGCAAGCCACTTAACCTCACTGCCTTGAAAAATCTAAATAAATAAAAAATAAAATAATAACAGTACCTACTTTCTTAAAAGTACTGTAAGTGCTATTATAAAAAAAAAAGAATGTAAATTCCTTGAGATCTTGGACTGTCTCACATAGATGTACCACTATTCCACAGTGCTTAATATATCACTAGTATATAGTAAGCACTTAATATCCATCTATCTATGTTTCTATCTATCTATCTATGTTTCTATCTATCTATATTCTTCCATCCTTCTGATCCTTTTTAAAATAAAGTTAATAAACACTTATTAAGTATCTATTTTGTGCCAGATACTATGTTAAAAGCTGAAGATACAAAAAAGAGTCACAAGGCAGTCCCTGTATTTAGGAACTCCACAATTTGATGGGGAAAACAACAGGAAATATGTACAAACAAGCCAGTTACAGGAAAAATTTAAAGATTTTTTTTTAAAAAAAGGGAAGGTACAAACTGAAATTAAGCAGGATTATGAAAGGCCTCCTGAAGTAGATGAGATTTTAAATTTAAATGTGAAAAAAGCAAGGGACAACAGTAGACAGAAATGAAGAGGAAAAGCATTTCACATATCCAGGGAAGGACAGAGAAAATGCTTGCAGTCAAGAGACAGCATGTCTGATTTGTAGAATAGCAAGGAGGCTACCATACTCACAATTTTTCAAATTAATTTAGGACAGAATACCTCCCTACTTAAAACATATTTGAAGATCCTACAAATGTTGCTCTGATGAGAGGTGAGAAGTCTAGGAATATCCCAGAAATCAAAGAAATCAGGAAAATTTTGAAGGAAACTAAAAGAAATTAAGTAGGTTTTTATATATTTCCAAACTGTCATACACATTAAGTACTTCTAATACATAATGAATTTTAGAAGGGAAAAAAAATCACTAGCATCAGCATTTTCTTTGTAGACTAAATCAATATTATGCAGAATACAAACAAGAACCAGCTTGGAACATGTTACACTACAATATCTAAGTTTTCTCCTCACCCCAAAACATGACTTAACACTTGAAAAAATTAAAATCTCCTTTTTTTAATTAGATGTACAACTACTGGTTGCTTTCTCTGGAATGTCTGTGACCTTGATTGAGGCCCTCTCCCTTGGCCTGGAGGGAGTGACTGAAACTGTTAGATATTTTTGTCTTTGATCAATAGTGGGCCAGGTAATCACTCTTCCTATTGTCAGCTGAGGTGGTTCTACTGCTTGGCCTTAGCCTGGGGCAGAGGTAGTCTGTAATAGTGTATGTTCTGGGAAGAGGTTTCAGCTAAAATGGTGGCATGGACTCTGAGTTCCTCCTGACCAGAGGAGCCCAGGGATGACTTCTGCAGCTCTCCGGCACCAGAACTCTCCCTCTAGCCCTGCCAGCAAGATCCCAAGGGTCAGTGCCAACACCAATGCCTCTGCTACCTAGATAACCCAAACCCCTGTGGTTGACCAGACTCTAACACCACCACTGATCAAGCCAGTCAGGTTCTCAGGTCCTCAGGCTCCCAGGCTCCAGCCCCACCACTAATCAGGCTAATCTATGGCTAATCCAGGCTCCCAGGCTGTCCCTGGTCCAGTGCTCCTGGCAGAGTCCAGACTCACCCATGATTGCTGAAGACAAATCCTGAGAAAGATGTTCTTTCTCCTGGCTTTTCTTTCTGGATTTTGTTGATCGGATTTCTGTTAAAAGGCTTGTTTCATATCATATATGGGGAAAGATCAGGAGATTTTAGAACTGTGCCTGTCTTCTCTCCACCATCTTGGTCCAGATGTACCACTACTTACCATGTTAGTCATAAAAGAATCAATAATTCATGAAAATAATTGTATACACAGCACTCAATACTAGGTACTAAAGGAAAAAACACTGAAGATAGTAAATTTCTTGCAGGCTCAGTAGAAAAAAAATCACAGCTACTGTTTAATATAACTCCATACATATACATGCCAACTTCATAATGTTCAATCTACAATATTTATTTTTATCTTATATTAAAGAGAAAAAAGAAAATCAAATCTAACACAGGATATTGCAGAGGTAAAATGGGGGCTATGCAACTTCACAAAATAACAGGTATCAAGAAGAAGCCTTAAAGACATTAAACAGAAAATACAGTTCATTATCTTAGAAATCTTATTTGATTTACTATCTTTCTCATGGGAAATAGATGTACTGGTAAATGGGCTTTGGAACCCATTTCTTGAGATCAAGCTATATCAAGAATTTATATTAAAAACTGACCTAATAAAAGCATTTTTTAAAAAGGATGTTATGGAAAGAAACATCAATGAATCTATTTCTCTGTTCTTTTACCTTTTAGAATTCCTTTTTTTTTCTAAAAGCTATTTAGAAAGAAAGTTATTATGAGCTCTGGTAAAGTATTATAGTCGTTTTTTAGGGGTTTTTTTTTGTAAGGCAAACAGGGCTAAGTGGCATGCCCAAGGCCACACAGCTAGGTAATTATTAAGTGTCTGAGACCAGATTTGAACCCAGGTACTCCTGACTCCAAGGCCAGTGCTCTATCCACTATGTCACCTAGACGCCCTGGTATTATAGTCTTTAAAAACACTTAAAATCAGGGGCAGCTAGGTAGCACAGTGGATAGAGCAGTGGCCTTGGAATCAGGACTACCTGAGTTCAAATCTGACCTCAGACACTTGATAATTACCTAGCTGTGTGGCCTTGGGCAAGCCACTTAACTCCATTGCCTTTGAAAAATCTAAAAAAAAAAAAACAACTTAAAATCATAGGACAGAATAGTGCCTTAAAAGGAAAATCCCCTAAGAACATTTAAATCTTAAAAGAAAAATTGTTCTCATTTCCATTAAAAAAAAAAGACCAAATGATGGAGGTAAATAAATTTGAAACCTTACAAACATGTGTAATCTAAGAATATCATGACTTCTCTCTAAATTTAAAAGAACAAATGGAAGAGAAAAGGGAAAGATAAGGTTCAAAGATCTCTTCTTGCCATCTGAATGCCTATAATTGCTCAGATTATACAATATCCTGATGGTCTAATATGTTCAAGTACTTTATTACCATTTATACCTGTTTTTCTCTATTACAATAAAAATACATGGTATTTGATCTCTGACAAAGTCTATGCAAAGAAAAATCATTATCATTATTAGTAAACAAAGAATATTTGACAATAAGTCAAAACAGCATGTTAAAAAATCTAAGACAACACACACACACACACACAGACACACAGACACACACAGACACACACAGACACACACACACACACACACACACACACACACACACACACACAAAGCATGACACAGTGGATAAAGAGCTAATGTTGAAACCAGGTTGCTGAAACTAAGTTCAAAGCAAAACTCTTTTATATACTGGTTATGTGACACTGATCAAGTTACTTAAACTTTTAGGGTTGCCTTGGGCACTTTCTTTAAAATGAAGTTTATTGAGTCAAATTTATAAGAATACAAATCATTTCCCAATTGATACTCCAACAATAGAACAGGCAGTTTTCAGAGAAAGAAATTGAATATATCTATGGTTATATAAAAAAATGCTCTAAATCACTACTGATTTGAATATTCAAATTAAATAACTTTGAGGTACCACTTTACACCTCTCAGATTGGCTAATATGACTGAAATGAAAAATGATAAATATTGGGAAGGATGTGGGAAAATTGGGTCACTAAGGCACTGCTGGTGAAGTTATGAACTGATTCAACCATTCTGGAGTGTAATTAACTATGTTCAAAGAGCTGTAAAACTATGCATGCCTTTTGATTCCGTACATCATATCCAGTGCACTATATCCCAAAGACAGTTGAAAAAAAGAGAGGAATGAGAACCAATATATACACAAATATTTATAGCAGTTCTTTTTGTGATGGCTAAGAATTGGAATTAAAGGAATGTCCATCAGTAAAGAAGATAATTGTATATGACTGTTACAGAACAGTAATGTGCTACAAGAAACAACAAACAGGATGATTTCAGAAAAACCTGGAAAACCTTATATGAACTGATGTAAAGTGAAGTGAACAGAACTTGGAAAACATTGCAGACAGTAACATCATTATTGTAGGATGAGAAACTGTGAATAACTTAGCCATTCTCAGGATTATAATGATCCAAGATAAATGTAAGAGACTAATGATAAAGCATAATTGATATTGATTAAAATCAATCATACTATTTTTCACTTTCTTTCATTTTTATTAGTCTTCTAATACAAAATAACTAGGAAATGTTCTCCATGACTATACATATATAATCTATATCTGATTGCATGCCATCTCAGGGAGGGCAAAGAGGAAGGAATGATAAATTCTGGAACTCAAAACTTAAAAAAATGCTTAAAAATAGTTTTTACTATAATTGGGGGAAATACACACACACACACACACACACATACACACACACACAAATTTAATATGCACATCCTTTGTCCAAGTAATACCACTACTAGGTTTGTATTCTATAGAGATTTCCCTACCTTATCAAAAAGAGAAGAAAAAGGACCTACAGGTACAAAAATATTTGTAGCAGGTTTTTGTTGTGGCAAAGAATTAGAAATTGAGGGGATACCCATCAACTGGGGAATGGCTGAACAAGTTATGATATATGATTATGATAGAATACTATTGTGCTATAAAAAACAATGACCAGGATGCTTTCAGAGAAACCTAGAAAAAACTGATGCAAATGGAGAAGAACAGAACCAGAAGAACACTGTACATAGTATCAGTCTGATGATAAACTAAATGACTTAACTATTTCTGGCAATATAAAGATGCAAGGAAATTCCTAAGGACTGATGATGAAAAAATTGTATCTACCTCCAGAGAAAGAATTGATGAAATTTATATGGAGATCCAAGTATACTTTTTTGTTTGTTTTTTTTATTTTTTGGTCTGTATTTTATTTCATAACATAACTATTGTAAAAATGTATAACCTAGGAGTGGCTAGGTGGTGTAATGGATAAAGCACCAGCCCTGGAGTCAGGAGTACCTGGGTTCAAATCCAGTCTCAGACACTTAATAATTACTGAACTGTGTGGCCTTGAGAAAGCCACTTAACCCTGTTTGCCTTACAAAAAATAAAACCTAAAAAAATGTATAACCTAACCAAAAAATGCTTGCTTTTTTTAAGTAGGGGAAGAGGAGAGAGAGAGAGAGAGAGAGAGAGAGAGAGAGAGAGAGAGAGAGAGAGAGAGAGAGAATTTAGAACTCAAAATTTCAAAAAAAATCAATGCTAAAATTGTGAAATTTGAAAGAAAAAATAATAAAACACAGATTCTAGAAGAAACCAAGCAACTAGAACAAGGAATGTAAACTTCCAGTCAGGAGGAATTTTAAAATAAGGAAGTCAAAGATGCAAAATGAAATTTTAGGATGATAAGAATATTATAGCAGGAGGGAGAAAGTTAGGGAGGGGGTCTAGAGAGGAATGAAAATATGGCTCACCTGAGTAACTTTCATAAAGTAGAATGTAAATTCGTCTAAGGTCTTTTGGTTTATGAACAATTTCAATTTTTTTTAAAAGGAATGGCAGTCCCAAGATTCACAAACATGTGAAATATATGTCTTTAAAAAGATGCTATTTTGAATGGGGTAATTTCTAAACTTTAAAAATGCTACATAATTTTCTAAATGCAATCTAGCCTAGTTTCTTCCTCCTGTGCAATTCTGGAACTAGCTTATTGTTCATGTGCTGTGCTTGTATCTGATATGTGTTACCATAGCAACTCAACTGAATGTTTTAGTTTGAACAATAGTTATTTTCTAATGAGTTTTTTCCCCATATGCATGGTTTTTTTTCTATAAGCAAAGCTATTCTGCATAATCAAAAATCTAACTAAAGAGACTCTGCTGTTCTAGAGTTTGATGCAATCAACAATCTGTCATCAATGAATAGGTATACTTTTAGGTCCTCACCATCTAGAAGGAAATATTCTACAATTTTGGATCTTCTAGAAAACTTCTTCATTGACAGCAGCAAAGATCACTAGTAAGTACATAGTTGATTCTACTGTGAATGCCTTATCAATAATCAGCTTTTCCATCTCTTAATATGTAGATAATTTCCATTTCTTGTGTTCTTCAGTGAGCATATCCCAAATATCTCCATCATATCCCAAATCTTCCCTTTAGAAAGCAAAATTATCTTGATGAGGTTCCTAAATCTTTGGTCTCCTATTCCTATTTCTCAAGTTTAAACTATATCTTCCAGTCGAAGTTTCACTACCATCCCTTGTGCCCAACTTTGCATTGAAGGTATTGAGTATCAAAATAATAGTAATTTGGTTTAGACACCTTCTCTACTTGATTCAAAAGAGAAAAGGAAGAAAGGAAAGGAAAGGAAAGAAGGAAGGGGGAAGGAAGGAAGGGAGGGAGGGAGGAAGGAAGGGAGGGAGGAAGGGAGGGAGGGAAGGAGGGAGGGAGGAAGAGGGAAGAGGAGGGGAGGGAAAGAGGGGGAAAAGGCAGGAAGGAGGGAAGGAGAGGGGGAGGAGAATTAGGGAGGGAATGAGGAAAAGAAGGAGAGAGGAAAGAAAGGGAGAGCATGGAGGGAGGAAAGGCAAACTGCAGAGAATGAGAGAGGGAAGGAAAAAAGCAGGCATATTTAGAGAGATATATTCATATATCTCTAAAATGTTGGAACATTATCACAGTTATAAAGTTATCAAACATGTAAAACATAGTTATGTTACCATGAGCATTACATATATTTATTTAATCTTTGCCAGGATTTAATATATTTAAATTGGTACTATAGTAAATGATATTGGTGTAAAAGGAATTCCTGAATTTGGTCAAGCATTGGACTAGATATCCTCAATAAGATCCTTTAAAATATCAAGAATCTATGATTCTATGTGTATTTGCTGCTCTCAAGTTCTAAAAATTTTTAAATGACATATTTTCCCTAAGTCAGGTCAGGTGATAGTTCCCTCAAGTAAGGGCTAAAATCACGGAAAATTTCAGCCTTTAAAGTTCATCCAGTTTAAATTCATTTGCGCCAACAAAAACCAAAATAAAACAAAAAAAAATATGTTGTTCTTTAGAGCAGAAAACACATTCTCTCCAATCTCCTGAACCCATATCTAACTTAAAAACAGCTGAGTCGCTTTTACTGAAATTGTCCAAAGAAAGTTATCTTTGAGCCAAGACCATGGAAGAAAAATATCATGCCAATAGAAGTTGAAAGAAAATAGTAGGTAAAAGCAAAATTATGTAATAAGAGTCCATGTGTAACCAAGAACTGATTACTACCATCAAAAGAATTTGGATGTATTAAAGTAGAAAGAGAATCCTACTAGGATTTCTGATATCTGGGTTGAAATTATTCTCCATAGGGATGTGAATAATCTATGACTAGCAAGATACAACTTATATTCTTATAGATATTTCAAGATCAGGAATTATATAAAATCACATATTATAGTAGTATTATTAGAGTTTAGAGACCATGGGTGCTTCTAATGTTTAACTATTTTCTTTAATGATGTTTTCTAAGGCCTACTAGAAGACTAAATCATGGATGTCCAATCTTTTAGTTTAGGGACACATATATAATTTACTATTTATATATGACTACAATGTAACTCATAATACCAATAAGCTTAATAGGAAAATGCAATATGTTACATGATTTGATTTTGAGGGATTCATGTAACCCAGGTCATGGATTAGATACATCTGGTCTAAATATTTTTTAAGAAGTTTAAATTCCATTATCCTTTTGATATTAGACATTTTTTGTCTAAGTATCTCTAAGCTAAGTCATTATTCATAGCAAATCTTATGATTACAGAGAATAGTACCAAATTCAAATATTATTCACCTCCCATAACTAAATGAATGTATAATTTTCAACAATGTTCCACTATTCTATTTATTTAACAAGTTTATAGTTTGTTATCTAAGTTGGTTTGAGGACCATGTTAAGAAGGATATGGTTAGAGGTAAATCCCTTTGTGGGACAATTACATTTGTTCTGTTCCTTAGCCACAAGTTTACTGCCTTAAATGTAGTCCCATAAAGAGAATCAGTCCAGAGAACATGAATGAATCAGCAAAGATCCATTATTATTACTACTGGAAAAACAGCTCAAAAGCATATGCCTTATTCATATTTTGCCAGTATGTTGATCCTTATGTATAAAAGACAGTAGGAGAGTATTCACTTTGTCAATTTGTAAAATAGACAACTATGAAACTAATTATTATATGCCAAGTATTACAACATCTTCCATTTAAAGGTGGTAATATTAATATTATTAATAAGTAACAATATTATGTAAACTATAATTGATCGTTAAGGGAAAAACACTATTTATACACTAAGAATTTTTGTAACTAAAATTAAATGAGAGTCCAATAAGGTGCCTTGGTCTGATCATTTTTTTAAAAATTCTTTAAAAAACTTTTACAATCATTTCTGGCTAAGATTCAGAGAGGGGGAAAAGGCCCTTTGCTAAGATCTCCTGACCTTCCCTCATTATATATATATACATATATATATATATATATATATATATATATATATATATATATGTATATGAAAGAAATCTCTTAACAGAAATTCAATCAATACAACCCAGAAAAAGAAGCTAGAAGAACATCTACTTCAAGGTCTGTCTTCAGAGATCATGGGTTAGCCAGGGGAAGAGGGCAGAGAGCCAGCTCAAGGGTGGGGGGGATGAGAGCCTGAGAGCAGGACTAACCTAGGACCAGCACGAAGGCATTAACTGCGGGAGCCCCAGTTGGTTCCCAACTGGGACTGACAGTCTGGGGCACTCCCACAGGGCTGGAGGGCAAGTTCCAGTGCAGACATCATCCACTGGGCTCCGCTGGTCTGGAGGACCTCAGACTCCATACTTTCACTTCAGAGGAGTCCTCTTCCCAGAACAAAAACAGTGACAGCCCACCTCACCCCCAGGCTGAGGTGTGGGCAGCAGAACTCCCTGGGCTGAATAGGGAGAGTAATTATCTTTCCCCATGGCATAACCCACAATGTGCAAAGATAAAAGTATCCAGTAGCACAATGCCATGCACCCCATCCAGGATAAGGGAAAGGGCCCCAAATTAAGGTCACAGACACTCCAGAAAAAGCAATCAGTACCCCTTATTGGCCAGCCCACATGGAGTTGTTAAACTAAGTAAGTAAAGCCTCCAGGGATCTCAACACCAAACCTCTGTGAACCAGCCCCTCCCCAACACAAGATCTCAGGAAAATGAAGAAAGACCAGCAGAAAGGGGGCGGGGTCCATAGAAAAGTACCTAGAAGTTAAAGATCCTAACTCAGAGAGATCTAGAATCTCTGAGAATTTGATTTGCTCTCCAATCCAGAAAAAATTCCCTGAAGAAATCAGAAGAGATATTAAAAATCAATTGGAAAATTTGGGAGAGGAAATTAACACCTTGCAACAAGAAAACAAATCCTTGGAAGATACAATTGGACAAATGGAAAAAGGAAATAATTCTCTCAAAACCTCAATTGGTCAAATAGAAAACTCTTTCAAAAACAGAACTGACCACCTGGAAAAGGAGTTGCAAAAAGGAAATGAATAAAATTATTCTCTTAAAAAAAAAAAGAATGGAGTCTGTGGAAACTAATGACTTCATGAAACAACAAGAATCTATTAAATAAAACCAAAAAATATCCAAAAAATAGAAGAAACATAATAGAAAATATAAATAACATATTGGCAAAACCACTGACCTCAAGAATGAGGACAGACAACCTAAAAATCAATGGGCTTCCTGAAAATATTGAAGAGTAAAAAAGCCTGGACTTAATATTACAGGATTAAGTGATGGAAAACTGCAGGAATATGATGGAGCCAGAGGGCAAAATAGTTATTGAAAGAATACATCAATCCCCTATGGAAAGATATCCCAAAATAAAAAAACACCAAGGAATACTGAGGCCAAATTCCAGAACTATCAGATAAAATGGAAAATCCTGCAAGCAGCCAGAAAGAAATAATTTAGATATCAAGGAGCAACAGTAAGGATTACATAGGACCTGGCTTCAGCATTAAGGGATCAAAGGAATTGGAATGCAATGTTCCAAACAGCAAGGGAACCTGGAATGCAGACAAGAATTCACTATCTGGCAAAACTGAGCATTCTCTTCCAGGGGAAAAGATGGACATTTAATGAAATAGGAGACTTCCAACTTTTCCTGATGAAAAGACCAGAACTTAATAGAAAATTTGGACTTCAAACAGGATACTCAAGAGACATATGAAAAGATTAAAAAAGGGGGAGGGGAACTGCTATCCAATGAGATAAAACTGGCTATAGCCCTACCTGGGAGAAAGACTCTAATAACTCTCAAGAATTATAACTCCATTGGAGAAACTATACTTAGCCAGAAGTGATGGACAATCATGACTTTTCTGTAACTCAGATAGAATGATTTAAAAACAATACCACCTTAAAGGGGGGGCAGTAAAGAGAAGGGAGGATGGAGGAGATTGAATGGGGTAAATCTCATTACATTAAGAGATACAAAAGACCAATTGCAATAGAGAGGGAAAGGGGAGGAGGTGAAAACAACCTGAATCTTACTCTCATCAGATTTGGCTTAAAGTTAAAATATGTACACTCAGTTAAGAAACTTATCTTACCTCTCAAGTATTAAAAGGGGAAAAGAGGAGGGGGGAAGAGAAGGGGAACTAACAGAAGAAAGGAAAATAAAAAGGGGAAAATGGAAAGAGAAAAGAAAGGGGAGAGTTACTGAATATAGGAGGGCAAATACTGCAGGTGGTGGTATTCAGAAGCAAAATACTGCAGAATATCGATAAAGTGGAAAAGGGGGAAAAATATAAATAGCATGGAGGGCAATAAAGAGTTAGTAATTATAACGTTGAATGTGAATGGGATTAACTCTCCCTTAAAACAAAAGCAAAAAGCAATGGATTAAAAAACAGAATCCTACAATATGCTGTTTACAAGAAACTCATTTGAAGCAGAGAGATACAGACAGAGTAAAGGTAAAAGGTTAGACCAAATATATTTTGCTTCAGCTGAAGCGAAAAAAGCAGTAAAAGCAATTCTTGTCAGACAAAGTAGCTACAAAAACAGATATCATTAAAAGAGAAAAGAAAGGAAACTATATCCTCCTAAAAGGTACCATAGACAGTAAAGTAATTTCAACATTAAATATGTACGTACCAAATGGTATAGCATCCAAATTCTTAGAGAAGTTGAAGAAGTTATAGAAAGAAATAGATATCAAAACTCTACTACTGGCAGACCTGATCCTCCTGCTCTCAGAGTTAGATAAATAAACAAGGAAATTAAGGAGGTAAATAGATTGTTAGAAAACCTACACTTGACAGATCTATAGAGGAAACTGAATGTGGATAAAAAAGGAATATACTTTTTTTTTCTATATTACAAGGCACTTAGACAAAAACTGACCATGTATTAGGGCATAAAAACCTAATAATCAATTGCAGAAAGGCAGAAATAGTGAATACATCTTTCTCAGATCATAATGCAATAAAAATCACATGCAATAATAGGCCAGGGAGATATAGACCCAAAACTAATTGGAAACTAAATAACCCCATTTTAAAGAATGAGTGGAGCAAACAACAAATTGTGGAAAGAAATAATGATTTCATCTAAAATAAAGACAATAATGAAACAACATACCAAAACTTATGGGATACTGCCAAGGCAGTTGTCAGGAGATATATTATATCTTTAAATGTTTACACAAATAAATTAGAGAAAGAGGAAATCAATGAACAAAATATGCAACTAAAAAATTAAAGAAATAACAATTAAAAACACACATTGAAATACCAAATTAGAAAAATCTAAAAAATTAAAGGAGAAATCAATAAATTAGAAAGCAAGAAAACTATTCAATTAATAAATAAAACCAAGAGTTGGTTTTATGAAAAAAACAATAAAATTGATAAATCTCTGGTCAATTTGATTAAAAAAAAGAAAGAAAGCCAAATTGCTAGTATCATAAATGAAAAAGGTGAACTCACCACTAATGAGGAAATTAAAGTAATAATTCAGAATTATTTTGCCCAACTCAATAAATTTGACAAGCTAAATGAAATGGATGAATATTTACAAATATATAAATTTCCCATATTAAATGAAGAGGAGATTAAATACCTAAATGACCCTATCTCAGAAAAGGAAATTCAACAAGCCATCAGTGAACTCCCTAAGACAAAATCTCCAGGGTCAGATGTATTCACAAAGGAATTCTATCAAACATTTAAGGAACAACTGGTTCCAATTCTATATGAACTCTTTGGAAAAATAGGTGAAGACAGAACTCTTCCCTCTTTCAATGACACCAATATAGTGTTGATATCTAAACCAGGAAGAGTTAAAAATAGAGAAATAAGATTATAGGCCTATCTCCTTGATGAATATAGAAGCAAAAATCTTAAATAAAATCTTAGCAAAATGATTACAACAAGTAATCACTAGGATAATGCATTATAACCAAGTAGGATTTATCCCAGGAATGCACAGTTGGTTCCATATTAGGAAAGCTGTTAGTTTAATTAACTATATCAATAACAAACCTATCAGAAATCATATGATTATATCAATAGATGCTGAAAAAGCTTTTGACAAAATACAGCAACCATTCCTACTAAAAACACTGGCAATCATAGGAATAAATGGAGTGTTTCTTAGAATAATAAGCAGTATCTATCTGAAACAATCAACAAGCATTATATTCAATGAGGATAGACTAGAGTCATTCCCACAAAGATCAGGGTGAAATAAGGATGCCCATTATCACCATTACTATTGAATATCATATTAGAAATGTTAACTTCAGCAATAAGAGAAGAATTAGGAATTGAAGGAATTAGAATTGGTAAGGAAGAGACAAAACTCTCCCTCCTGGCAGATGACATGATAGCATACCTAGAGAATCCCCCCAAAATAAACTCTCATAAATCCTCAATCATTCTATATATGACTAGTTAGATGCAGCAGAAAGAACAAGAAAGAGAAATCCCATTCAAAGTAACTTCAGACAATATAAAATACGTGGGAGTCTACCTGCCAAGGCAGACTCAGAAACTTTTTGAAAACAATTACAAAACACTTCTCACATAAATAAAATCACATTTAAATAACTGGGCAAATATCAACTGCTCATGGATAGGCCAAGCTAATATAATAAAAATGACAATTCCACTTAAATTAAACTACTTATTTAGTGCCCAACCAATGAAAATTCCAAAATATTACTTTAATGAGCTAGAAAAAGTTATAAGTAAATTAATATGGAGAAATAAAACGTCAAGAATTTCCAGGGATTTAATGAAAAAAAAGTGCAAAAGAAGGTGACCTAGCCCTACCAGATCTAAAATTATATTATAAAGCATCAATCATCAAAACTGTCTTGTACTGGCTAAGAAATAGAGTGGTGGATTAGTAGAATAGACCAGGTGCAATAGCAGGAAATGATTGTAGTAATCTGCTGTTTGATAAACCCAAAGAGTCCAGCTTCTGGAATAAAAACTCTCTTTGATAAAAACTGTTGGGAAAACTGGAAGTTAGTATGGCAGAAACTTGGATTAGACCAACACCTCATACCCTATACCAAAATAAGATCAAAATGTATACAGGATTTAGACATCAAAAATATTATAAGCAAACTAGGAGATCAAGGAATAGTTTATCTGTCAGATCTATGGAAAGAGAAGCAGGTTATGTCCAAGGAAGAGATGGAGAACATCACTGAAAACAAACTAAATAATTTAGATTACATTAAATTAAAAAGGTTTTTGCATAGACAAAACCACTGTAACCAAGATCAAAAGAAATGTAGTAAAAATTGGGAAAGAATTTTTATAACTAGTATTTCTAACAAAAGATTCATTTCTAAAATATACAGAAAACTGAGTCAAATTTAAAAAAAACTATTCCCCAATTCACAAATGGTCAAAGGATATGCAAAGGCAATTTACAGATGAGGAAATCAAAATGATCCACAGTCCTATGAAAAAATTGCTCTAAATCACTATTAGAGAAATGCAAATTAAAGCATCTCTGAGGTACCACCTCACACCTCTCAGACTGGCCAATATGACCAGAAAGGACAATGATCAGTGTTGGAAGGGATGTGGGAAATCAGGGACACTAACACATTGTTGGTGGAGCTGTGAACTCATCCAACCTTTCTAGAGAGCAATTTGGAATTATGCTCAAAGGGTAACAAAATGTACATACAATTTGATGCAGCAATACCACTTCTGGGTCTATACCCTGAAGAGATCATGAAAAAGGGTAAAAACATCACTTGCACAAAAATATTCATAGCAGCCCTGTTTGTAGTGGCAAAGAATTGGAAATTGAGTGAATGTCCATCAATTGGGGAATGCCTTAACAAACTGTGGTATATGTGTGTCATGGAACACTATTGTTCTATTAGAAATCAGAAGGGATGGGAATTCAGGGAAGCTGGAAGAATTTGTATGAACTGATACTGAGTGAGATGAGTAGAACCAGAACATTATACACTCCAACAGCAACATGGGGGTGATGATCATCCTTAGTAGACTTGCTCATTCTATCAGTTCAACAATAAGGAACAATTTTGGAGTATCTGCAATCTATCTCCAAAGAATTTTGGAGTTTAAACAAAGACCACAGACTATTACCTTTAATTTTTTTTTAAAAAAAAGTGTTATCTTATTATGTAATTTTGCTGTTTCTTATACTTTATTTTTTCCTTAAGGATATGATTTCTCTCTCATCATATTCAACTTAGTTCATGTATAACATGGAAACAATGTAAAGACTAATAGACTTTGGGGGGAGGGGGAGAGAAGCAAGATTAGGGGAAAAATTGTAAAAAAATCAAAATAATAATTTAAAAAAGTGTTAGCCCAGCACCCCTGGGGGTATTCCATTAGTTTTCAATCTCGAAAAAAAAGATTCACCCTCTGTTAGAAATGTTTTAGGGTAACATGCTACTTGGCTGTGAAACATCAGGCAAAAAGAAATTTGAATTATAGAATTTCACATTTTTAAAAAATGATTATGGAAATGTAATTTAGAACTTTTCAAGTTCTCAGTCTTTTAATCAAAATTCCCATAATACATCTTTCATTGTTCAGTCAGAAGAAGAGACTTTATTACTTTTCTTTGTTTACTACTTGTTAATAAAACAATACTAAGCCAATAAATAAGTATACTTGTGGAAAGTACTTCTTTGTGTTTATGCTACTATTCACTCCAAAGCTGTTCAATGAATAATAATTTATAATCAATAGTAAGACAATAGTAAGACAAAATTTTCCCATGGGTGTACTTAAGGTAGAGAAAAACATTTTATTATTTCGGGAAAAACATGAATTCAATTCAATAAATTCATTCTATTGTTCAAGAAAGGCAGTATGTGTTTTCATCAATGATTTATCATTAACAACATTAAAATAATCATTTACAAAACATCACTTGTACAAAAATATTTATAGCAGCCCTGTTTGTGATATCAAAAAATTGGAAATAAAGTGAATGTCCTTCAATTGGGGAATGGCTTAACAAACTGTGGTATATGTATGCCATGGAACACTATTGTTCTATTAGAAACCAGGAGGGATGGAAATTCAGGGAAGCCTGGAAGGATTTGCATGAACTGATGCTGAGCAAAATGAGCAGAACTGGAAAAACATTGCACACCCTAACAGCAAGATGGGGGTGATGATCAACCTTGATGGACTTGCTCATCCCTTCAGTGCAACAACCAGGGAAAAATTTTGGGCTATCTGCAATAGAGAATACTATCTGTATCCAGAGAAAGAATTATGGACTTTGAACCAAGACCAAAGACTATTTACCATCAAATTAGAAAAAAAGTTATATTATTATGTAATTTTACAATCTCATACTTTATTTTTCATCCTTAAGGATATGATGGACATTCATTCACATTTAACTGAAATCAATGTATAACATGAAACCAATGTAAAGACTAACAGAATGCCTTCTGGGGGGAGGGAAGCAAGAATGGGGAAAAACTGTAAAAGTCAAAAGTAAATAAAATCTTTCATAAAAAATAATAATCATCATTTACATATGATGCTATACAGAAAGCATCCCTAAGATATGGTTGAGGTAAATGAATGCTGACATTAGTATAAGGCTTCCACCAAAGTGGCAAAGGTGCAAAGAACTAGAAATTGAAGGGATATTCATCAATTGGGGAAATGGCTGAAAAAGTTGTGGTATATGATTATGATGGAATATTATTTTATTATAATAAATGATGAGGATGCTTTCTTCAAAATTTAGAAAAACTCACATGAAGTACATAAGGTGAAGTGAACAGAACCAAAAGAAACAAGAGAATGACAATACTGCAACATGATTAACTAAGAATTAGCTATTCTCAGCAATTCAGTGATCCAAAACAATTCCAAAGAAGCTCCAGAGGGAAAAAATGAGGCTGAATGCAGATCCAAGCATATTTGTTTAATTTCTTCATTTTTCTTGAGTTTTTTGTCTGTTTTATTTCACAAAATGGCTAACATGGAAATATGTTTTGCATGACTTCGCATGTACATCAAATTGCCTTCTCGAGGATGGGGAAGGGGAAAAAGGCAAACAGGAAGAAAATTTGCAAAGTGAAATTTTAAAAAGTTTTAAAAATTATTTTTCCTGTAATTAGAAAAATTAAACTTAACTTTTTTTAAATACAATAAAATAGGGGCAGTTAGGTGGCACAGTGGATAGATCACAGGCCATGGAGTCAGGAGTACCTGAGTTCAAATTTGGCCTCAAACACTTAATAATTACCTAGCTGTGTGGCCTTGGGCAAGCCACTTAACCCCATTTGCCTTGCAAAAACCTAAAAAAAATAAATAATAGAATACTATAGAATAGAATAGAATAGAATAGAATAGAATAGAATAGAATAGAATAGAATAGAATAGAATAGTGGAGGTGATTAAGGTTTCTCAGATTATAGCAGAGGAGTAGTACCAGATGTAAAAAAATTTTTTAATAAATATTAGTTGATTTTTAAAAAAACAGAAGCATTTCACTATTAGAAGACTTCAAGTATGAACTCAGATAAAAACTATGTGTATATCCTCTAAGGACAAGTCAAAGCTATAAATGTTTCTTCATCTCTCATTTGACTTTCCTAAAAGTCAAAATTTAAAGCTCAATGACCACAAAGTTCACCACCAGTTAAATAGATTTTCTAACCAGAGGATCTTATGAAGATCAACTATTAAAGCTTGCAAGGTTTATAATTTGCACAGGATATTTTACAATTATTTTTGAATTGTGCCATGAATAAATGAGTACATATAACAAAATACATTCAATGATATACTTTTGAATAGGTGGTAAATTGATAAAATCAGAGTAAATGCAATTTGAGATAATAAACGGTCTTTTCAGTAATTTGACTCCCCTTTACCTGACAATTGAGGTCTTTCATAACCACATGCCACCCTCCTTTTCAGTCTTATTTGATATTTCTTTCATGTACTAACTTCAAGTCAAACTAAATTATACTCTGTCCCCTCAAATAAGTACTGAACTTGCATATTTTCATCCTTTTGCTTACACTGTTCCAAGTGGCTGAAATGGCTTCTTTCCCTTTCCTACCTTTCCTTTAAATACAATTCATATGACATTCAAATTCCACGATGAAGCATTCCTTAATTACTGCAGTCAGTAAGGAACTTTCCCTCCATAAATATAACATAGCAATTCGAGTTTCTTTTATGCACATGTACAAATAAATAACTGAAAACGTATGGTAGGCTCACATCATCTAAATTTTACATTCCTAGTTTCTATAATTCTACCTATAAAGGTTGATTTTTCCTTAAAAGGCATTGAAACCATCCTCAAAACTTATTTGGACCAGGAGAATATGACCAGCTTCCTGGTAACCTAAGGACCTTCACCTCAGGAGACATCAGCTGTTCCATCTTGACACAGGCTACTGACTTGTACCAATGTAGAGGTAGGTAAATTGCACTCAGCTAAATCAATGATGCATAACAGTTTCCAATGTGATACAATAAATATTTATTAAACACCTATTATGTATCAAACACAGTGCCAAGTCCTGGAAATACAATTAATAAAAAGAGAGTAAGGACTGTCTTTCATAAAAGGAGGCATTAAAAGGAGGAAGGAAAAGCAATCCCTCCCATCGTTTTGCTAAATCAGTTTCCTTTTGTAATTGTTAGATGGCCTATAAATATCTCACATTCTCTCCCTCCCAATGTCAAAGCACTAGATTAGCACCATGTTCAATACAATAAAGTTCTTAATAAATGTTGATAAATTTTCATACATATGGCAAGGGGCACAAACCATTCAGAAGCTCTACAATTCCTCAAAAATTCTAATTATCCTGAAATCCTCAATACTCACAACTCTCAAACACTATCTGTCAAAATATAACATCCTAGTCACACCAAATTTAATACATATAATTGAAAATAATTTTTAAAACTTCAAAAATGTTTACTTAATACAGTCTCAGATGGTATTACATGCTCCTATCTCAAAGAAAATTCATTTAAAAGTAGAGAAGTAATAACAAAGTCAGGGAATATCAAAATGTTGTTTTTCTTTTCAAAGGGTTTCACATTCTTAACCCTAGGTTATGAATCCCTCTTTCAGGAACTGTGAAACAGCCATTGAAATAGTGGTGGGAGGTGGGGGGGCAGCATTTTTTTAAGAAGCCAATTAGTGACCAAGACAAAGAAAATATTCTGTCAACCAAGAGAGAGAAACAAGACTTTTCTTCAAATTTTGAACACTTCTATTTGAAAATTATAGTTCAACTGTTAGAGTAAAAACAGTTTCAAGATGAAATATAGTTTTATATTATATCTTTTAAAATAATAAAATATAACTGCTATAGAAATTTTTAAATGTCAATGTTTTAAATAGCTCCTTAAAATGTTAGAACTTATACTTACATTGCTCTCAAAAGAATTCCCAAATACTTAAGGATCTAAAAATATGCATTAATTATGAGAACACATCTTACAACTCAGGTTTATAACCACACAGATACCTTACTAAACTCTTTCTGAGTCAAATCTTATGGTTTCATACTGACGACTAGTGGCCAAATATATAGTAATTCTACTTTTCTATTTACCCTTTATAATTTTTTCAATGAAATATGAAATGAAAATTTAGAAAAAATAATCAGCATGTATCTGTCCCCTAATATGTTCCAATAACTGAAATTTAAACAGTCCCTATTCTCACATTTATATCCTAATAGAGAATACATATACATAAGTGTGTGTGTATATGTGTAAACATGTATAAATTCATATGTAATGTGTGTTTATTTATTTGAATGTGTACAAATGTATTACATATAGAAAATTCAGAATTTAGGGAGGGAAACTCAGTAAAGACTTCATATAGAAGGAAGGGTTTGAATTCATTTCTTAAGATAACTCAATATTCCACAAGTCAAAGGTGACAAAGTAGATCATTCTAGGTATGGAAAGATAGTCAATGATGCAAAGGCAAGAATATGAGATCAGGATAATATCATATGGTAATAATAAAAACATCTCCAAAGTTGGACCACTGAGTACCTAGAAAGTAGGAATATGTAAGAAGCCTAGGAAAGATAGAAAGAGGCCAAGTTGTAATAAGCTTTAAACATTGGGAAAGATGTTTATATTTGATAAAAGTAATAGGGAGCTAGTGTAGCATACTGAGAAAGGGAGTGGCATGATCAGAATGGTGCTTTAGAAAAATCACTCTGAAAGTTATGTGGATAAAGCATAGTGGAAAAGGAGAGACTTGAGGAAAACACACCAAACAAGAAGCTACTGCAATAGATCGTGGAAGAGGTGAAGAGGGGCTGACCTGAAGAGGAGAATGAGTAAATAAGAGAAAGACATGTAAGAGATGTTATTGAGATAGAAACAAGGCCTGGTTATTATATAGGATGAGTGAATAATAAGGAAGACCCTGAGGTTATGAATTTAATTTACTAGAACGATGAGTGGTGTAATATGGCAGAGTGCAAGTAGTATAAAACAGCTGAATTCTCCCAACGATTCCCTCTAAACAACTTTAAAATAAAACCTCAAATCAAATTTTTCAGCAGCAGAGTCAATAAAAGGTTAGGGTGAGACATTTTTCCAGCTTAAGATAATTTGGAAGGTCACTAGGAGAGATGTGTGACAACAGGGCAGTGCACTAACATGGTAGTTGCATAGCAACAGAAGGAGCAGGTTCAGGAGTTCTTAGTCCAGAGAGAATAAAAGGGTCAATCAACTAGTTAGAAAGAGGTTACAGGAGAGTCTTTGCAGGCACAAAGTGCAGCTGGCACTGATCAGAAGCTCTGGTGTCCACAAGTAGTTCTGACTCACAGTTCCAGGAGGAAAGAAGAATCTGTGGTCACTCACAAAGATGCAGGAGCCCTGGTCACAGCTCCAAGGTAGAGAGGAGCACTAGTGCTTATGGGCCCTTCCTGGATAAAGACAAGAATAAAGACCAGGAAAGGAGTTCTTCCCACACCATACCAAATTAGAAAATACTAAAAACTTGCAGAAAAATCTCTGAAAACAGAGCACAAAAAAGGGATAGTTTGGAACATAAAGCTCAAAGACAAGTAAAAGGTTAGAAAAATGAGCAAACACCAAAAAAAAAAAAAACCTGACCATAAAAAGGTCACTAGAGTAGTAGGGAAGATCAACACATAAACACAGAAGACAGTTAAAAACAGCTATAAGCAAAGCCTCAAAGAAAAATGCTAAATAGACCCAAGCCATATAAGAATTCCTAAAAGAGCTAAGGGAGGGAATAATAAAGTGGAGGGGATTAAAGCAAACAGTGATCAGAAGTAAAACAGAGTGGAGCAGGATAAAAAAAGAGAGAGAAGGAAAAACATGAAAATAGGATGGAAAATATACAGCAATCTTCACTGTGAATATAAATAGAATGAACTCACTCATAAAAGAGAAATGGATAGCAGAATGGATCAGAAACCAGAATCCAACAAAATGTTGCATATTAGACATATTTAAAATAGTAGGACACACAGAGAGTTAAAATAAATGGCTGGAACAGCATCTATTTATTGTGCTTCAACTAAAGTTAAAAAAAAAAGCAGAAGTAATGATCATGATCTCAAACAAAGCAAAATAAAAAATAAGACTCTGGGATACCACCACACAACAAGATGGCGGAGAGAAGACAGGCACAGTTCTAGAGTCTCCTGATCTCTTCCCCATCTATCACATGAAACAAACCTCTTAGAGGAAGTCCAACTCATGGAACCCAGAGAGAAAAGACAGGAGAAAGAACATCTACCTCAGGATTTGTCTCCCACAGCAGCTTTGGTAGAATTCGGGCAGGTGAGTCTGGGCTCAGAGGGAGGATCAGCCCTGGATCAGCCAGATTAACAGCTGAATTGGAACCAGGAGTCTGAGGGCCAGAGAGTGGGACCTGCTGGATCAGCGGTGGAGCTGGACGAAAGGGGCTTGGGTCAGCACTGCTGTTGGTACTGTCCCTCTGGAGCTTGGGGACGGGGCTGCGGGGAGAGGTCTGGTACAGGAGAGCTGCAGACACCATCCCTGGGCTCCTCCGGTCTGAGAAACTCTGAGTCCACACACTGAGGCCTTCTTCCAAACAAACAATTGCAAACTACTTCTGCCTCAGGCCCAGGTGTGTGAGCCTAAGAACCAGTCCAGCTGAGGAATGGCCTCAGGCCAGGGTAAAGCCCACCATTGATTGAAGGCAAAAGAATTCAATAGTTCCAACTCCTCCCTTCAGGCAAAGGCAGAAGGCCTCTCACCCCAGGTCACAGACACTCCAGAGAGGGCAACCAGCACCTCCTACTGGCCAGCCAGAGAAACTTCACTCAGTAAAGCCTTTAGCGATCCCAAGCGCAGGTGAACCAGCTCCCCCCCCCAACTCAAGGTCTTAGCATAATGAAGAAGGGTCAGCGGAAAGGTGGATCCATAGAAAAATTCCTGGAAGGGAAAGACCTCAACTCAAAGAGACCTGGAACATCTAAGGAGAATAAAATCTGGTCTCCAGCATAGAAAGACTTCCTCGAAGAAATAAGGAAGGAGCTTAAAAATTTTGGAGAGACAATTAATACCTTGCAACAAGAAAACAAAACCTTAGAAAGTAGAATTGGACAAACACAAAAGGAGAATAAATCTCTCAGATCATCAATTGGACAATTACAAAATGAGAATAATTCTCTCAGATCCTCAAATGAGCAAATGCAAAAAGAAATTAATTCTCTCAAAAGCTCAATTAGTCAAATGGAAAGCTCTTTCAAAAGTAGAATTGACCAATTAGAAAAGGAGTTGCAAAAGGTTAATGAAGAAAACTCCTCCCCCCCAAAAAGGATGGAGTCTACAGAAACTAATGACTCCACGAGACAGCAAGAGTCAGTTAAACAGAATCAAAAAATAGAAAAAAATAGAAGAAAATGTAAAATACCTCATCAACAAAACCACTGACCTTAAGAATAGATCGAGGAGGGGCAACCTGAAAATTATAGGACTTCCTGAAAACATTGAAGAGAAAAAAAGCCTGGACTTAATATTACAGGATCTAGTGATGGAAAACTGCCCTGATATCATGGAATCGGAGGACAAAGTAGTTATTGAAAGAGTACAACGATCCCCACCAGAAAAAGATCCTAAAAAGAAAACACCAAGGAATGTTGTGGCCAAACTCCAGAACTATCAGATAAAAGAGAAAATCCTGTAAGCAGCCAGAAAAAAACAATTTAAGTATCAGGGAGCCACAGTAAGAATCACGCAGGACCTGGCTGCATCAACATTAAGGGATTGAAGGGCCTGAAAGGAGATATTTTGAAGAGTACGGGAGCTTGGAATGCAGCCAAGAATCTACTTTCCAGCAAAGCTGAGCCTTCTCTTCCAGGGAAAAAGATGGACATTTAACAAAATGGAAGAATTCCAAAATTTTCTGATGAAAAGACCAGAGCTAAACAGAGAATTTGGACATCAAACAGGAAGTTCAAGAGACACATGAAAAGGTAAAAAAAAGGGGGGGCCAGTAAAAGAAAAAAAATGCAATCCAGTAAGTTAGTTGAAACTGGCTATATCCCAGGATGGGGGTAAAAAAAAAAGATTCTCATAAACCTTGAGAAATGTAACTCTAACAGAGAGAATACACCTTGCCAGAAATGATGGACATTCATGACCTGTCCATGAGACTACTATCTAATGGAATGTAACTGACTTTAACCCCATTTGGGAGAAAGACTCTAATAACTCTCAGGAATTTTGACTCTATTTGATAGAATATACAGAACTAGAAGGGACACTCAGAATTTTCTGACTTAGATAGAATGGTCTAAAAAAAAACACTACCACCCTAAAAAGGGGGACAGGAAAGAGACGGGAGGAGGGAGGGGATTGAATGGGGTAAATCTCATTACACTAAGAGGTACCAAAAAACCTATGGTAATAGTGGGGAAGAAGGGAGCAGAGGAGAAACACCTGAATCTTCTTCTCATCAGACTTGGCTTAAAGTCAACCTAAACATACTCAACTTATAAAACATCTAACCTTTCAAGTATTAAAAGGGGAAAAAGGGAGGGGCAATGGAGAAAGGGAAGGGAAGTGGGGGAAATAAGGGGAAATAATAAAAAGAAGGGAAGGGAAAAGGGAAAAAGGGAAAGGGGAAAGAAAGGGGAGGATGTGATATAGAAGGGCAAACACACTGAAGGGGGTGGTTTTCAGAAACAAAAGACTGGAGAATATGGATAAAAGGGGGGAAAGGGGGAAAAATACAAACAGAGGGAAGATAGCACAGAGGGCAATAAAGAATTACTAATCATAACCTTAAATGTGAATGGGATGAACTCTCCCTTAAAACGTAAGCAAATAGCAGAGTGAATTAAAAACCAGAATCCTACAATATGCTGCTTACAAGAAACTCATTAGAAGCAGAGAGACACATATAGAGTAAAGGTAAAAGGTTGGAGCAAAATATATTTTGCTTTAGCTGAAGTAAAAAAAGCAGGGGTAGCAATCCTTATCTCAGACAAAGCAGCAGCAAAAATAGATAGCCTTAAAAGAGATAAGGAAGGAAACTATATCCTCCTAAAAGGTACCATAGACAATAAAGTCATTTCAATATTGAATATATATATATATACATATATACACACACACACACACACACACACACACACACACCCAACAGCATCCAAATTCTTAGAGGAGAAGCTGAAAGAATTACAGGAAGACATAGACAGCAAAACTCTACTAGTGGGAGACCTCAAACTCCCGCTATCAGATCTAGATAAATCGAATCATAAAACAAACAAGAAAGAAATTAGGGAGGTAAATAGATTGTTAGAAAAATCAGATATGGTAGAATTATGGAGGAAACTGAATGGGGATAGAAAGGAATATACCTTTTTCTCTGCAGTACATGGAACTTATACAAAACTTGACCATGTACTAGGACATAAAAACCTAAAGATCAACTGCAGAAAGGCAGAAATAGTGAATACATCTTTCTCAGATCACAATGAAATAAAAGTCATATGCAATACTGGGCCAAGGAGATATAGACCCAGAACAAACTGGAAACTGAATAACCTCATTTTAAAAAATGAGTGGACCAAAAAACAAATTATAGAAAGCATTAACCATTTTATCCTCGATAATTATAATAATGAAACAACATACCAAAACCTATGGGATTCATTCAAAGCAACTCTCAGGGGATATATTATAGCTCTAAATGCTTATATGAATAAATTGGAGAAAGAGGAAATCAATGAACTAAACATGCAAGTAAAAAGATTAAAGAACAAATCAAAAATCCCCAATTAAGTACCAAATTAGAAATTCTAAAAATTAAAGGAGAAATTAATAAAATTGAAAGCAAAAAAACTATTGAATTAATAAATAAAACCAAAAGTTGGTATTATGAAAAAAACAATAAAATTGATAAACCTCTGGTCAATTTGATTAAAAAAAAGAAGAAAACCAAATAGCTAGTATTATAAATGAAAAAGGTGAACTCACCACCAATGAGGAGGAAATTAAAGTAATAATTCAAAATTATTTTACCCAACTCTATGCCAATAAATATGATAAACTAAGTGAAATGGATGAATATTTACAAAAATATAAGTTGCCCAGGTTAAATGAAGAAGAGATTAAACACCTAAAAAACACTATCTCAGAAACAGAAATTCAACAAGCCATTACTGAAGTCTCTAAAAAGAAATCTCCAGGGCCTGATGGATTCACAAGTGAATTCTACCAAACATTTAAGGAACAATTGGTTCCAATTCTATATAAATTCTTTGGAAAATAGGGAAAGATGGAACTCTCTCTAACTCTCTTTATGAAACCAATATGGTACTGTTACCTAAACCAGGAAGAGTTAAAACAGAGAAAGAAAATTATAGACCTATCTCCCTGATGAATATAGATGCAAAAATCTTAAATAAAAATCTTAGAAAAACGATTACAACAAGTCATCACTAGGATAATACATTATGATCAAGTAGGTTTTATTCCAGGAATGCAGGGTTGGTTCAATATTAGGAAAGCTATTAGTATACTCAATTATATCAACAACAAACCTATCAGAAATCATATGATCATATCAATAGATGCTAAAAAAGCTTTTGACAAAATACAGCATCCATTCCTATTAACACTAGAGTGTAGGAATAAAGGGACTGTTCCTTAAAATAATTAGCAGTATCTATCTGAAACCATCAACAAGCATTATACTCAATGGGGAGAGGCTAGAGGCACTCCCAATAAGATCAGGGGTGAAACAAGGGTGCCCATTATCACCACTACTATTCAATATTATATTAGAAATGTTAGCATCAGCAATTAGAGAAGAAAAAGAAATTAAAGGAATTAGAATTGGGAAGGAAGAGACAAAACTCTCACTCTTTGCAGATGACATGATGATCTACCTAGAGAATCCCAAGAAATCATCTAAAAAACTACTGGAAACAATTAGCAATTTTAGCAAAGTTGCAGGTTATAAAATAAACCCTCACAAATCCTGAACTTTTCTATATATGCCTAGCAAGAAACAGCAGGAAGAGCTAGAAAGAGAAATCCCATTCAAAGTAACCTCAGACCATATAAAATATTTGGGAGTCTATTTGCCAAGACAGACTCAGAATCTTTTTGAAAACAATTATAAAACACTTCTCACACAAATTAAATTAGATTTAAATAACTGGGCAAATATCAACTGCTCATGGATAGGTAAAGCTAATAAAATAAAAATGACAGTTCTACCAAAACTAAACTACCTGTTTAGTGCCCTACCAATCAAAATTCCAAAAAATTACTTTAATGAGTTTGCAAAAGTTATAAGTAAATTTATATGGAGAAATAAGAAGTCAAGAATTTCCAAGAGCTTAATGAAAAAAAAGTGCAAAAGAAGGTGGCTTAGCCCTATCTGATCTAAAATTATATTATAAAGCATCAGTCATGAAAACTGTTTGGTATTGGCTAAAAAATAGAGTGGTGGACCAGTGGAATAGACTAGGTGTAAAAAGCAGGAGATGATTATAGTAATCTGCTGTTTGATAAACCCAAAGAATCTGGCCATTAGGATAAAAACTCCCTCTTTGATAAAAATTGCTGGGATAATTGGAAGTTAATATGGAAGAAACTTAGATTAGATCAACACCTCATACCCTTTACCTAGATAAGATCCAAATGGTTACAGGACATAGACATAAAAAACAATACTATAAGAAAATTAGAAGATCAATGACTAGTCTACCTGTCAGATCTATGAAAAGGGGAACAGTTTATGACTAAGGAAGAGTTGGAGAACATCACCAAAAACCAACTAGATGATTTTGATTACATTAAATTAAAAAGCTTTTGCACAGATAAAACCAATGTAACCAAGATCAAAAGAAATGTAGTAAATTGGGAAACAATTTTTACAACTAATGATTCTGACAAAGGACTTATTTCTAAAACATACAGAGAACTGAGTCATATTTTTAAAACAAAAAGCCATTCCCGAATTGACAAATGGTCAAAGGATATGCAAAGGCAATTTACAGATGAGGAGATCAAAGTAATCCATAGCCATATGAAAAAATGCTCTAAATCATTAATTATTAGAGAAATGTTAATTAAAGCTTCTCTGAGGTACCACTTCACACCTCTCAGTATGACCAGGAAGGATAATGATCATTGTTGGAAGGAATGTAGGAAATCTGGGACACTATTACACTGTTGGTGGAGCTGTGAACTCATCCAACCCTTCTGGAGAGCTATTTGGAACTATGCCCAAAGGGCAACAAAAATGTGCATACTTGACCCAGCAATACCACTACTGGGTCTATACCCTGAAGAGATGACGGAAAAGAGTAAAAACATTACTTGTACAAAAATATTTACAGCAGCCCTGTTTGTGGTGGCAAAGAATTGGAAATCCATAAATGTCCTTCGGTTGGGGAATGGCTTAGCATACTGTGGTATATGTATGTCATGGAACACTATTGTTCTATTAGAAACCAGGAGGGATGGGATTTCAGGGAAACCTGGAGGGATTTGCATGAACTGATGCTGAGTGAGATGAGCAGAACCAGAAAAACACTATACACCCTAACAGCAACATGGGAGTGATGTTCAACCTTGGACTTGCTCATTCCATCAGTGCAACAATCAGGAAAAATTTTGGGATGTCTGCAAAGGAGAGTACCATCTGCGTCCAGATAAGGAACTGTGGAGTTTGAACAAAGTGCAAGGACTATTACCTTTAATATAGAAAAAAAAAAAGATAGCTTATTGTCTGATCTTGTTACATCTTAGACTTCTCTTTAAAGATATGATTTCTCTCTCATCACACCCAATTTGGAACAAGGTACAACATGGAAACAAAAAAAAAATGACAAATGCTGGAAGAGGGAAAATAGATATCCTAATAAATAGAAAATGGTAAAGTGATGAACTAATTCAATCATTTTGAAGAACAACATGGAACTATGACCAAGGGATTATAAAACTGATCCAGCAATACTATTAGGTCTGTATACCAAAAATATTAAAGAAAAAAGAAAAATATCTATATATACAAAAATATTTATAGCAGCTCTTTTTTGTTGTGGTAAAGAATTAGAAATTGAAGACATGTCCATCAATTGAAGAATAGTTGAACAAGTTGTGGTATATGATTGTGATGGAATACCATTGTACCATAAGAAATATTGAGGGGGCAGCTAGGTGGTGCAGTGGATAGAGCACCAGCCCGGGAGTACCTGGGTTCAAAACGGACCTCAGACACTTAATGATTACCTAGTTGCATGGCCTTGGGCAAACCACTTAACCCCATTGCCTTGAAAAAAATCCTTAAAAAAAAAGAAATAAAGAAATAGCAAGGGGTAGAGTCAAAATAGTGGAATAAAGGTAGGAACTCCCACAAGCTCTCCCTCAGACTATTCCAAATACTTTTAAATAATGACTCTAATCAAATTCAAGAGTGGCAGAACCCATAAAAAGACTGAGTAAAATAATTTTCCAGTCCAAAACAACTTGAAAAATTTGTGGTAAGAACCTGTTACATCAGGGATAAAAAGGATCCACAGTGCTGCACCAGAGAGAACCATATCTACCCATTGAGGAACAGCTCGTGGGATGTCTGGGTCCCTGGGATCACCTGGGTCCTAGGTAGCAATGGCATTTTCCAGACCTCTCAGTCTAGGGATTGCCAAGGACAACTAGGAAAGTCAGTAGGAAAACTCTACCACACCAGAGTGAGCCCAGTTGAGCTTAAGCCTCAGCACAGACACTTATTGGAAGTGGCTCAGAGAAGAAATAACACACACACACACACACACACACACACACACACACACACACACACACTCACACAAACACAGATAGAAAATATCTTACCGTAGAAGAAAATAAGGGAAGAAAGGGATTAATGGAAGGGAACAGAGGGAGGGGATAGAGGATTTAAATCACAGAAGAAATGGAAAATATTAGGAGAGAGTAGTCAGATACAGTTTTGAAGGACAGTATGTCGAAGCAATTTCTCTGATGGTCTTATGATAAATAATGCTATCCATCCAAAGAAAGAGTTGATGCTATCTGAATACATACTGAAGCACTATTTTTCTCACTTTATTTTTCTTGAGGTTTCTCTTTCTTTGTGGTGTTGGGGGTGGGGGGTATGCTTGCTTTTACAACATGACCATTGTAGCAATGTGTTTTATGGCTACACATTTTTTTGTGGTTTTTATGACTGCACCAAGTAACCTGCTTTCTCAATGTGGTGGAGTGGGGAGGGGGGTGAGGAAAGAATTTGGAAGTAAATGTTGAAACTTGTTTTTGCATGTAACTGGGGTAAAATTTTGTTTAATTAAAAAAAAAGAAATGACAAGGAAATTGGTTTCAGAAAAAAAATGAGAAGACCTATGTGAACTGATGGAAAGTGAAGTGAGAAGAACCAGGACAGTAATAACAGCAATGCTGCAATGATGACCAACTGTAAAAGACTTGGCTATTCAGATCAAAACAATAAGCTGGGGCAGCTAGGTGGTGCCTTCCAAAAACTAAAAAAAAAAAAAAAAAAAAAAAAATTATAAGCCAAGAAATTTTTTAATAACTCAGAATGAACAATCTCCAGAAAAAGAACACATGAACTTTGAGTACAAATTGAAGTATAACTTTCTTATTTTCTTTATTTTTTTAATGCTTTTTTGGTGATATGGCTAATATGAAAATGTTTTTGCACAGCTTCATATGTATAGGTTATAAAAGAGTAGAAACTATGTAAGAGAAGAGAATACTTAATTTCAAATGCTGCAAAGGTCGAAAAAGATAGGCATTGGGGTGGCTAGGTGGCACAGTGGATAGAGCACCAGCCCTGGAATCAGGAGTACCTGAGTTCAAATCCGGCCTCAGACACTTAATAATTACCTAGCTGTGTGGCCTTGGGCAAGACACTTAACCCCATTTGCCTTGCAAAAACCTAAAAAAAAAAAAGATAGGCATTAAGATGAGGCCATAGCATTTGGCAATTAAGAGATCATAGTTAACATGAGAGTGAGCAGTTTCAGTTGAGTGATATGGTCAGAAGTCAGATTGTAAAAGAGTTTCTATTAGAATAAAGTGAAAGAGGGCAGCTAGGTGGCACAGTGGATAGAGCACCAGCCCTGGAGTCAGGAGTACCTGAGTTCAAATCCCTTAAATCAGACCCTTAATAATTACCTAGCTGTGTGACCTTGGGCAAGCCACTTAATCCCATTGCCTTGCAAAAACATAAAAAGAAATAGAATAAAGTGAAAGAGAAGTGGTGGTCCAGAGATGACTGTTTCAAAGGAATTTGAGTAAGAAAGGGAAGGGAAGTATAGAATGATAACTTCTGTGGATGGTGGTAGCATGTAAAAGAAGATGAAGAAATATGGTCCCATTAGTAGATAGCTGGAAAAAAACAACTGGTTAAAAAAAACTAAAAGATTACACAGAGAAGGGATGGTTGAGGTGGCAATATGATATAGAAGATGCAAAGGATGGGATTCAAGTGTTCAAATAAATGGGTTTGCATTGATAAGAAGGATACTACCTCTTCAAGAAGTCTTGGATTTTCAGAAGAATTTCTTCAAAATATAAATTAGATTTACTTATAAACTAGTTTCAAATATAGAGGTAAAATCAGTAATAATGAAGAGAGAATATTCTCTCTCTCTCCATATATCCATATGAATCCATCCCCTTCTCCTCCTAAAAAAAAGCATTTGTTGAAAGCAGGTTCACTGACTTATTATTCAGAAGGTCATTATGTATTTATAAATGTTCTTTCTTTTGGAAATATTTTGCACAAGAGTCAGGTACAACCCCAAATCATGTGATTCAAAAAAGTTTGCATATTTTGTTTTACCTAGATATGTGAACATTAGAGTTTTAATTTTTTTTCTGTCCATCTGAAATTTGCTTATACTTCAATATAGAAGAAGAGTAACAAAAGCATTTAAACAGTTAAAGGAAAAACTAAACAATCAACAAACATTCTTCAAGCAACTACTAAGTGCCAGGCACTGTTAAGAGGTGGAGATGTAAAGATTAAGAAAACTAAATAATATTTGTCTACATATAGCTTATTATGGACAAAAATCCACACACATATATAAGTACATTAAGAAACATATATATTATATATATAAAACTATATACATAATAAAAATTAGGTTTTTTTTTAAATTAGGGAGCTAATCAAATAAGGAGGGGAAAAAAAGTAAGTAGAAGGCAGAGTTTTAACTCCATCATGAAGGAGAGATTATTCTATGAGGTAAAAGTAAGGAGAGTACATTACAATAACTTGGAATAGAAAGTTCAAAGGAATCAAAGGGATTAAAGAGACAGTCAGTTTAGTTGTCTATACTGCATGAGAAGAAGACAAATAAAGCTAGAAACCTAGCCTGGGTTCAAATTGTGAAGGACTTTAAAAGCTAAATAGGGAGAATATACTTTACCTAAGAGGCAATAGGAGAATAATGAGATTGAATATGCAATTATGGAAAACCATTTTGGCAAATGTATAAAGAATATACTGGAGAGAGGAGAGACTAAGGCAAGAAGATCAATCAGTAGGCTATTACAATAGTTCTGAGATGGGCTAAGGACTTGAAATAGACACGCTATAGTAGTAAAAAGGATAAGATTTGTCAATAAATTGGATCTATGGGGAAAAGAATGGGATATCAATGAGAATACTGAGGTTAGAAACCTGGGAATTTATAAGTATAATAGTTCGACAGAAATAGAATAATATGTAGAGACAGGAAGTTTTGGAGGGAAAGATCCATAATTTTTTTTTTTTTTTAGATTTTTGCAAGGCAAATGGGATTAAGTGGCTTGCCCAAGGCCACACAGCTAGGTAATTATTAAGTGTCTTGAGACCAGATTTGAACCAAGGTACTCCTGACTCCAGGGCCGGTGCTTTAATCCACTGCGCCACCTAGCAGCCCCCCATAATGTATTATTAATATTCTGAGTCTGTATGCTGGCAAAACATCTAGATAGAAATGTCCAATAGGCAAGCAATGATACAGAACTCAAGCCCAGGAAAGCTCTGGTTCACATAGATTTCTGAGTAATCTGCATAATAATGAAAATTAAATCCATGGTAACTAATGAGGTCATCAAATAAGAAAGTTGAGAAAGAAAGAAAACCCAGGACTCATATTTCAAGTACAATCAGAATTACAGAACTAAAAATGGATGAAAAGTCATCAAAGGAAACTGAGAAGGGAAGATCTTAGAAAGAATGATATTAGGGATTTATCTGAGAAGAGAGAGAAAGAGAGAGTAGTTAAAAGTTTCAAATATAATAGAGAGGTCAAAAAACAACAGGGACTGAGAGACCTGATTTGGTAAGTAAGAAATTTTTGGCAATTTTGAAAAAAAAAAGTTTCATTTTACTGTTAAGGTTAGAATCCAGATTGTAATGTATTGAAGAGTTAGTGAGAAGCAGAAAAAAAGGAAAATTAAATACAGATAACTTTTACTTTAAGTTATGATTTTGAATGTAAAGAGAGATATGGGATGATAGCTTGGAGGTGTCATGATTCTAAGGAAGGTTTTTAAGGATAAAGAAAATTTCAATGTGCTTGAATGTAGTACTGGTGGAACTCTGAATTGATTTACCTATCCTTTGGAAGCAAAAAACTAAGACTGTGCATGCTCTTTGATCTCAAGATTCCACTAAAAGTTCTATGATCCCAAAAGATCAAATAAAATAAGAAAAGGATCCATACATTAAAAAAAAGATCTATGGCAGATCTGTTTGTGGTGGCAAAGAATTAAATAATAAGGTTATTTCACACATTTCACATAACATTCAACAGGACTAATGATATGTACCTATTGTCAACATTTCTATTGCTCAATGAAGTAAAATCTAAAAGTATTTCTGCAAGTTTTAAACCTGTAATATTCATCCTTCTAATAGACTATAGAACTATATATATAGTCCTATATTTCGTCAGCTTGGCACAAGTTTTTGTCAGATGCTTTCTCAATTTCTTAGAGTCCATTACAGTTCCAAGTGCATGTTTAAGAAAAGGAGTGTATAATGGCTAATTACTTGAAAATGAATAACTTGAAAAATGAACTTTAATTTTTCATTTACATTTAATTTCAGGATACCACAAAGGCTCTTGACATAAAGAAGAGACCAAGGTAGAAGTAATCCCTTTATCTGTAAGTTCAAGTTGGCATCCAGACTCAAGCTCAAAACTTTCACTCTCTATTTTTCATTGCCAGACTTTAAGATTTCAGGTTTGTTGAGTCCAAATGATATTTAATATTGCAATTGTTAATAACAACAATAGCAAATGACATTTATGAAGCACTTTAAGATTTATAAAATATATTACCTCATTTGAGGCTCATAACCACTTAGTAAGGTTAATAGTGATATTATTATCCACATTTAACATTAGGAAATCTAAGATGAGGAAGAAAAATTGATATCCTATAGTTAACAGGCAATAAATATGGAAGGCAAGATTCCAATCCAGTGCTCATCAAACTGAGAGGCTTTTATCCAGTTGTTGCTTCTCCTTAAAATAAAAAAATCTTCAAATAATGAAATGGATTTGAAAGTAGAGCTGAAGAGTTAACAAAATTTATTTTAGCTAGAAAAAGGAAACATAAGAAAAAATTCCTTAAAAACAATAGGTTTAAAAATTTGGCTAAAATAAAAGTCATAGAATGCCTGGGGTTCCAATTGTTTTATTCATTTCACATTAAAGATTTAAAAAGTCCAGGGTGGCTAGGTGGCGTAGTGGATAAAGCACTGGCCTTGGAGTCAGGAGTACCTGGGTTCAAATCCGGTCTCAGACTCACTTAATAATTACCTAGCTGTGTGGCCTTGGGCAAGCCACTTAATCCCATTTGCCTTGCAAAAAACCTTTAAAAAAAAAGTCCATCTGATCCAAAGTGCCTTGAAGCATATATATATTTAGTATTTATCTATTCACAGAAGAAGTCTATAAGAAAAAATAATATTTTTCATATATATGTATTTTTATCCATTTTTATTATTTTTGGAATTTTATAATTTTTCCCTTAATCTCCTTCCCCCCCACTCCCCCACAAAAGGCAGTCTGATAGTCTTTACATTGTTTCCATACTACACATTGATCAAATTTGAATGTGTTAAGAAAGAAATCATATCATTAAGGAAAAATAAAATATAAGAAATAGCAAAATTATATAAGATACCTTTTTTAAAAAAATTAAAAGTAATAGTCTTTGTTTTTTTGTTTAAACTCCACAATACTTTCTTAAGATACAGATGGTATTATCCATTACAGATGACCTAAAATTGTCCCTGATTGCTGCACTGATGAAATGAGCAAGTCCATTAAGATTGATCATCAACCCCATGTTGCTGTGATGGTGTATCAATGTTCTTCGGGTTCTGCTGATCAGGCTCAGCATCAGTTCATGCAAATCCTTTCAAGCTTCTGTGAATCTCCATCCCTCCTGGTTTCTAAAAGAACAATAGTGGTCCATAACCTACCTATAACACAATTTGCTCAACTATTCCCTCAATTGATGGACATTCACTCAATTTCCAATTCTTTGCCACCACAAACAGGGCTGCTATGAATATTTTATGTACAAATGATGTTTTTACCCTTTTTTTTCATGAGCTCTTCAGGGTATAGACCCAGTAGTGGTATTGCTGGACCAAAGAGTATGCACATTTTTGTTGCCCTTTGGGTGTAATTCCAAAGTGCTCTCCAGAAAGGTTGGATGAGTTCATAGCTCCACCAAAAATGTATTAGTGTCCCAGATTTCCCACATCCCTTTCAAGATTGCTCATTGTCCTTTCTGGTCATATTGGCCAGTCTGAGAGGTGTGAGATGGAACCTCAGAGATGTTTTAATTTGAACTTCCCTAATCAGTAATGATTCAGAGCAATTTTTCATATGGCTATGGATCACTTTGATTTCATCACCTGCAAATTGCCTCTGCATATCATCTGCCCAATTTTCAATTGGGGAATGGCTTGGTTTTTTTTTTTAAATTTAACTCAGTTCTCTATATGTTAGAAATGAGTCCTCTATCAGAAAGAATAGTTTTAAAAATTGTTTCCCAATTTGCTACATTTCTTTTGATATTGGTTACAGTGGTTTTATCTGTGCAAAAGTTTTTTAATTTAATGTAATCTAAATTATCTAGTGTGTTTTTAAGGATGTTCTCAATCTCTCTTCCTTGATCATAAACTGCTTCCCTTTCATAGATTTGACAGGTAAATTATTCCTTGATCTCCTAATTTGCTTATAATACTGTCTTTTATGTGTAAATCCTGTACCCATTTTGATCTTATCTTGGATTCAGGTGTGAGATGTTGTTGTAATCCAAGTTTCTGCCATACAAACTTCCAATTTTCCCCAACAGTTTTTATCAAAGAGAAAGTTTTATCCCAAAAGTTGGTCTATTTCATTTATCAAACAGGTTATACTATAATCATTTCCTACTATTTCTTTTTCACCTAGTCTATTCTACTAATCCACCACTTTATTTCTTAGCCAATAGCAGACAGTTTTGATGACTGATAATTTTAGATCTGGTAGGGCTAAGCCACTTTCTTTTGGACTTTTTTCCATTAAATCCCAGGAAATTCTCGACTTTTTATTTCTCCATAAGAATTTACTTACAATTATTTTTAGGTTTTTGCAAGGCAAATGGGGTTAAGTGGCTTGCCCAAGGCCATACAGCTAGGTAATTATTAAGTGTTTGAGACCATATTTGAACCCAGGTACTCCTGACTGCAAGGCCAGTGCTTTATCCACTGTGCCACCTAGCCGCCCCTACAATTTTTTTCTAATTTGATAAAGTAATATTTTGGAATTTTGATTGGTAGGGCAAAAAATAAGGTATTTAATTTAGGTAGAATTATCATTTTTATTATATTAGCTTGGCCTATCCATGAGCAGTTGATATTTGCCCAGTTATTTAAATTTGATTTTATTTGTATGAGAAGTATTTTGTAATTGTTTTCAAAAAGTTTGAGTCTGCCTTAGCAGGTAGACTCCGAGGTATTTTATATTGTCTGAAGTTATTTTGAATGGGATTTCTCTTTCTAGCTCTTGCTGCTGAATCTTGCTAGTCATAAATAGAATGGTGAGGATTTATGAGAGTTTATTTTATATCCTGCAACTCTGCTAAAGTTGCTAATTATTTCTAGTGGCTTTTTAGATGATTTTTTGGGATTCTCTAGGTATGCCATCATGTCATCTGACAAGAGTGAGAGTTTTGCCTCTTCCTTACCAATTCTAATTCCTTCAATTTCTTTTTCTTATACTGCTGAAGCTTACATTTCTAACACAATATTTAATAGTGGTAGTGATCTTATTGAGAATGCCTCTAGCTTATCCCTATTGCATATAATGTTGTTGATGGTTTCAGATAGATACTGCTTATCATTCTAAGGAAAAAATCCATTTATTCCTATGCTCCTCCCTAGTGTTTTTAGTAGGAATGGGTGCTGTATTTTGTCAAATGCTTTTTTATCATCTATTGATATAATCATATGATTTCTGATAGGTAACCTAACAGCTTTCCTAATATGGAACCAACCCTGCATTCCTGGGATAAATCCTGCTTGGTCATAGTGTATTTTCCTAATGATCATTTGCTGTAATCGCTTTGCTAAGATTTTATTTAAGATTTTAGCATCTATATTCATCAGGGACATAGGTCTATAATTTTCTTTTCTATTTTGACTTTTCCTGGTTTAGTTATCAGCACCATATTGGTGTCATAGAAAGAGTTAGACAGAGATCCATCTTCACCTATTTTTCCAAAGAGTTTATATGGAATTGGAACCAATTTTTTCTTAAATGTTAGATGGAATTCACTTGTGAATCCACTAGGTCCTGGAGATTTTTTCTTAAGGAATTAAATAATGCCTTGTTGAATTTCTTTTTCTGAGATAGGGTTATTTAAGTAATTAATTTCCTCTTCATTTAACCTAGGCAACTTACATTTTTGTAAATATTCATCCATTTCACTTAGATTATCAAATTTATTGGCATAGGGCTGGGCAAAATAATTCTGAATTATTAATTTCATCCTCATTGGTGATGAGTTCACCTTTTTCATTTATGATACTAGCAATTTGATTTTCTTCTTTCTTTTTTTTAAATCAAATTGACCAAAGGTTTATCAATTTTATTGTTTTTTTCATAAAATCAACTCTTGGATTTATTTATTAATTCAAAAGGGTTTTTTGCTTTAGATTTTATTAATTTCTCCTTTAATACTTAGAATTTCTAATTTAGTATTTAATTGGGGGTTTTTAATTTGATCATTCTCTAATTTTTTTAGTTGCATGTTTAGTTCATTGATTTCCTCTTTCTCCAATTTATTCATGTAAACATTTAAAGATATAATATATTCCCTGACAATTGCCTTGGCTATATCCCTTAAATTTTTGCATGTTGTCTCATTATTGTTGGATGAAATCATTAATTCTTTCCATGATTTGCTGTTTGGTCCACTCATTCTTTAAAATGAGGTTATATAATATCCAATTAGTTTTAGGTCTATCTCTCCCTGGCCCAATATTGCATGTGATTTTTATTGCATTATGATCTGAGAAGGATGTATTCACTATTTCTGACTTTCTGCAATTGCTTATTAGGTTTTTATGCCCTAGTAGATGGTCAGTTCTGTAAATGCCATGTACTGCAGAAAAAAAAATTATATTCCTTTCTATGGTCATTCAACTTTCTCCAAAGGTCTATCATGTCTAGGTTTTCTAAAATTCTATTTACCTCTTTAACCTCATTCTTGTTTATTTTATGGTTAGATTTATCTAAATCTGAGAGGAGGTTGAGGACTCCCATCAGTAGAGTTTTTCTGTCTATGCCTTCCTGTAATTCATTCATCTTCTCCTCTAAGAATCTGGATGTTATACCAATTGGTGCATATATATTTAGTATTGAAACCGCTTCATTGTCTATGGTACATTTTAGGAGGATATATTTCCTTATCTCTTTTAATGAGATATATTTTTGCAACTGATTTATTTGAGAAAAGGATTGCTACCCCTGCTTTTTTCACTTCAGCTGAAGCAAAATATATTTTGTTACCAAACTTTTACCTTTAATCTGTATGTATCTCTCTCATTCAAATGAATTTTTTGTAAACAGCATATTGTAGGATTCTGGTTTTTAATCCACTGCTATTCGCTTATGTTTTATGGGAGAGATCATCCCATTCACATTCAAAGTTATAATTACTAACTCTTTATTGCCCTCCATGCTATCTTCCCTCTGTTTGTATTTTTCTCCTTTTTGTGCTTTATCCATGTTCTCCAGTATTTTATTTCTGAATAACACCACCTTCAGTGTGTTTATCCCCTTATATCCAACCAGCCCTTTCTTTCCCCTTTCCCTTTGAGCCCTTCTTCCTTCTGTCAGTTCCTCTTTTCCTCTCCCCTCCCCCTTTCCCCTTTTAATATTTTAAAGTTAAGATAAGTTTCTCAACTTAACTGAGTATGTGTATTAACTTTAGGCCTAATATGATGAGAGTAAGATTCAGGTGGCTCTCACCTCCTCCCTTTTTCTCCTCTATTGCAATAGATCCTTTGTACCTCTTTATGTAATGTGATTCATCCCATTCAATCTCCTCCATCCTCCTGTCTCTTTACTGTTCCCCCTCATGGAAAAGTCATGTGTGTCCATCACTTCTGGCTAAGTATATTCTCTCTAATAGAATTACAGCTCTCGGGAGTTATGAGAATCTTTCTCCCAGGTGGGAATATATTCAGTTTCATCTTATAGGATAGCAGTTATTTTTCTTTACCCTTTTTTTTAACTTTTTCATGTATCCCTTGAGTCTCCTGTTTGAAGTCCAAATTTTCTACTTGGTTATGGTCTTCTCATCAGGAAAAGTTGGAAGTCTCCTATTTCATTAAATGTTTATCTTTTCCCCTGGAAGAAAAGGTTCAGTTTTGCCAGTTAATAAATTCTTGGCTGCATTCCAAGCTCCCTTGCTCTTCATTATATCATATTACAAGCCTGTTGATCCCTTTAAGGTTGATTCAGCCAGGTCCTGGGTAATCCTTATTGTGGCTCCTTGGTATCTAAATTGTTTCTTTCTGGCTGCTTGCAGGATTTTCTCTTTATCTGATAGTTCTGGAATTTGGCCACAACATTCCTTGGTGTTTTCATTTTAGGATCCCTTTCTGGAGGGGATTGATATATTCTTTCAATAACTATTTTGCCCTCTATTTCAATGATATCAGGGCAATTTTCCATTACTAAATCACTAAATCCTGTAATACTGAGTCCAGACTTTTTTCTCTTCAACATTTTCAAGAAGCCCATGATTCTTAAGTTGTCTCTCCTGGATCTATTCTTGAGGTCAGTGATATTGCTAATAAAGTATTTTACTTTTTCTTCTATTTTTTTCAACTTTTTGGTTTTGTTTAACAGATTCTTGTCGTCTCATGAAGTCATTAGTTTCCACAGATTCCATTCTTTTTTTTAGAGAAGAATTTTCTTCTTTTATCTTTTGCAACTCCTTTTCCAATTGGTCAATTCTATTTTTGAAGGAGTTTTCCATTTGCCCAATTGAGGTTTTGAGAGAATTATTTCCTTTTTCATTTGTCCAATTGTATTTTCTAAGTATTTGTTTTCTTGTTGCAAGATGCTAATTTTCTCTTGCAAGGTGGTAATTTTCTCTTAAGCTTCTTTTCCAATTGATTTTTAAACTCCTTCCGGATTTTTTCAAGGAAGTTTTTCTGGGCTGGAGACCAATTCATATTCTCCTCAGAAGTTCTAAATCTCTGGGTTAGGATCTTTGTCTTCAAGGAAGTTTTCTATGGACCCCCCCCTTTCTGTTGGCCTTTCTTCATTTTCCTAAGATCTTGTGTTGGGAGGCTAGTTCACAGAGGTTTGGTGTTGAGATCCCCAGAGGCTTTGCTCACTGTGTTTAGTAACTCCAAGTGGGCCAGTCAGTAGGGGTGCTAATTGCTTTTTCTAGAGTGTCTCTGATCTTGATTTGAGGCCCTCTCCCTAGCCTGGAGGGAGTGGATGGAGCTCTGGATACTGTTATCTCTCTCCCTATTCTGCTGAGGGAGCACTGCTTCCCATGCCTGAGCCTAGGGGGAGGGGGGGGGAGGGAGAGTGCTGTTGTCACTGTGTTTGTTCTGGGAAGATGACTTTAAAATAAAAGTAAGGAGCTCAAGGCAGAGTCGAGCAGATCAATGTCCAGTTGCACTCTGCAACTCTCTGTGCTGGAACTCACCCTCCAGCCCCACTGGGGCTCCTCAGACCTCTGCTCCCACAGTCACAACCTCCTCAGCTTCCTCCAGCTTCACCCCACCTGTCCCTGGGCTGGCTCTCTGCTCTACTCCCAATTCATCTAGCATCCCCTGAGACAGAACTTGTTGGCAAATGTTCTCCTAACTTCTTTTTCTGGGTTTTGTCCATTGAATTTCTGTTAAGAGGTTTCTTTCATATTATTTCTGAGGGAAATCCAGGAGACCTTAACACGGTGCCTGGCTTCTCTCTGCCATCTTGGCTGGAAGTGTGCATTTATATTTTTAATCTAAACATTTCAAACCTTAAGTCATAAAATTTTGAGTGTCAATAATACATATTAAGAGTCATCACTACCTTGTGAATACGTATTTTGAGATTAAATTTACTATATTTAATTAAGAAAATCATAGTGAAGTGTTATTTGAAGTAAATCACAAATAAAGGATGTAAAGAATCAGAAAGAATCCTAACATGGTTCACACTCCAATATCATATCCAAAGACATCTATTCAAAATTAATAATTTCCTATTTGTTTTTTTTCCTAAGAAGAAGGCAATGGGGTTAAGTGACTTGCCCAAGGTCATACAGCTAGGTAATTATTAAGTGTCTGAGTCCAAATTTGAACTCAGGTCCTCCTGAATCCTGGGCCATTGCTCTATCCACTGCGCCACCTAACCACCCCCCCAGAAGAAATTTTTTAAAACAAAAGGCTAAGAAAACATTTTCCCCATTTCTAAAATTGTCCCTGCCCATCATTAGAATCCTACTCACTGTTTTTAGAGAATCAAAAATTCTTTGAATAAAGAGACCTTACAGTCAATTGGTTATTGTGAAGAGCAAATAAAATAATATATGAGGAAGCTTTGGCAAAGTGGAAAGAACATGGACTGCATACTGTGCATAGAACTGCATAGATTACAGTTATGAAATCATAAATAGATGACTGCAGTCAAATCACCTCAGCTTTCTGAGTTTCAGTTTCCTTATTTGTAAATTGAGAATAATACTTCTATTTCATAAAAGTGGTAAGAAAGTTGTTTTCAGAGCCTCAAAACACTATATATATGTAAATTATTAGAATTAGCCCACCTACAACATTCCTGTCAAGTTTTCATTAAACCTATAATTCAATGATCTTAATCCTGAACTTTTAAACTTCTGCCATTCTCTTCTTGGAAAATCAGTATATAAAAATGGAATGACAACAGTAGGTGAGTCTCATCAAAATACTAGAGTAGAAAGAGAATCAGTACAACTCAGCTGCCCCAAACTATTCCAGTAACATTCTCAGAAAACATACTTGAATAAGTGATTGGCAAATCTAAGAAGAAATCACAAAGAATCATCTACTATCCGACTCGGAGAGGGTGAAAATGCGGATCACTCTGAACCTGTAGAACTTTCCAAGTCTCTGATGGGGCTAGATTCTGACGGGGCTGTAGATGTTTACAGGAGCTCCACTTTGTTCAAATCTGAAACTGTGGAGGACTAGGAAGCCCAGTAGGATTGCAATAGATCATGATCACCTTTCATCTGACTAGATAGGTCTGATAAATATTTACAAATTCTTGGCTTAAGCCACACTTAAAGAACATAGAATGCAAATATGTCAGAACTCAAGATGGGACAGAGCAGAATCATGCAAGGTTATGACAGTCCTACCAAAAGTGTACCACCAAGTCTAGACCTAACAAAAAAATCTTAATCTGGGAAGTAAGATGTTGAGAACAAAAAAGCTACTGAGCTATTATGATAGCAAGTATGTTCAAAACACAAACCCAAGAGAAGAAAATATCAACAAGCAAAGCTAAAAAGAAAAATGTAGCTTAGACATCAGACCAATGAAAGCATTTAGGGGCAGGAGCAAGGAGGAGTGAAGAGTTTTAAATTATTTTCTAAATGATAGTACCTGAGGAAAAAGTTAGAAAAGAAATGAGAGAAAAAGCGGACAGGATTCAAAAGAAAAATTAACAGTTTAGCCCCCAAAAGGAAGAAAAACTTTCAAGTAACAGTCTCTCTGAAAATTAGAATGAATCAAAGAGAAATCAAGGATTCTTTGAGATAATAAAATTGAAACAAAGTCAAAAGACTGAAAAAATAGAAGAAAATGTAAAATATTTCATATCAAAAACAACTAACCTAGAAAACAGATCAAGAAAGATCATTAAAGATTCATTGAACTACTCAAAATTCTTGGCCAAAAAAAAAAATCCTGGATATCATATTTCAAGTAATTATAAAAGAAAACTCTCAAGCAACATTTGAACAAGATAAAGTGAAAACAGAAAAAAAAAACTGATCATCTTATAAAATAAACCCCAAAATGAAAACTCCAGAATTTCCAGGTAAAAGGGAAAAGTAAACCACAGAAAGAGTTCAAGTTCATTCCCAAGCTGGGGGAGAAGGTTGAGGGAATTTATATAATTAAGGTGCATGTTAGGAGTCTATATAAACAAGGGTGAGACTAGAATGACAAAATATCAGTTCCCTTTGAACAGTCAAAGGAGTGAAAGCATATGTAATAAAGAATTAATAGAAAATTAACTAAACCACTTAAATTGGTAACTTCTTTCTGCTTAAGAAATCCTAAAACATTGGTTACATTATTAAAATGTTTCAACTTAAGACAAAAAAAAAGAGGAGCTAAAATGGACTATTGCCTTTTGTTTTGTCATTCAGTCCACTTTCACAAACTTTATCCATGCAATTCTCTTATTAGCAATATTTTTCTCTCAAATGTCTAATCAAAATTTCTAATATCTTACTAATATCCTTAAATCACCACAACTCAATAAAAGTTTGTATTCCATGAATTTTTATATCAAATATACCAAAGAGGGAAAAAAAATCAGTTTCTTATTTTTGGAAATGCATTGTTGTTGTTGAGTCATTTCAGTCATGTTCAACTCTCCATGATCCCATTGTGGGTTTTCTTGGCAAAGCTACTAGAGTGGCTTGCCTTTTCCTTCTCCAGTTCATTTTACACATGAGGAACTGAGGCAAACAGCATTAAGTGACTTGCCCAAGATAACACAGCTACTTAGTATCTGAGCTCACATTTGACTCCCTTGGTCCAGTGCTCTATCCATTGTGCCACCTCACTGCCCTTTCTCATTCCAAATATTCATAAAGTCATCTTCTCTATGTGACTTCAAACACTTCCTACTTGAACATTAATAAATCTTCTTAAAAGAAATAAATGTATTAATTTGTATTAAGGCACAATTAAACATCTCAAATCCATTCTGTCTAAACATACAACTTCTGTGACAAGGCTAATAGATTATTTCCTTTTAAATTTATGTACCTGGCAAATACTTATTTGCCAAATGAGGCTGGATTATAACATTATAGGCTTATCTCACACTCATGCAAAAGAAGGTTAAGTCTAGTGACATATTTTCATTACTCACGGTACATTTCTTGACCTATCTCCATTTTTGTCATCATTTGTATGACGTTTGATTAGTAACATTCCAAGAAGAAAACCAGGGTAGGTGGTGCAGTGGATAGAGCACCAGTCTTAGAGTTAGTCAGGAGAACCCAAGTTCAAATTCAGTTTCAGACACTTAATAATTATCTAGCTGTATGACCTTAACCCCATTGCCTTGCCAAAAAAAAACCCCAAAACATTATCTTTCCTTTTATCTCAATATGATCTGAATATTGTTTCAAGTATAGGAAAGATGTCCTGCTATCACTGATTGCTATGATCTTACTACTTAGATGCTGGTTAAATGTCCCCACAGGCTTACATTAAATATTACTTACTTCCACAGTCACATGGAAAATGGACAAAGAAATTCAGCCTCCATTTCTATCCTAACATTTTACATGGTCTTTAAGCTATATAAACAACAACAGAACCAAATATTGAAGACTTCTCCCTTTACTCACTTGAAAACATATTTCCCCTTCTGTGCTCCATCAGTAACAGATGGAAAAATACAATATGTACTGTCATTAATATCTATATACATGTATAAATGTTTTTAGAAGTTATCATTTTATGTTTTATATTTGAAAAGCAGTATTTACTCTCCTTAAATATAACCTTTCTGAAGCAGTATGAGCCTATTTCCTTAACAGTCATAAAAACACATCAGTCTAATTTAATCCTCAGCTTCTACTGTACTGTATAATTCAAAACCACCTTCAGAAAGTGGAGATAGGTCACTACTTATTTTAAAGTGACAAAATATGAAATTAAACATTTATTATCAACAGTGATCCACTATTATACTGTCAGAGATGGGTTTCCATAGCTCAAGGGCTGGTCAAATTGACAATTATAATACAAATATTCAGTCTCATTGGTTTCAAAATGTAAGGATGGAATCAATCCTTCTCTGTCTTTCTCTTGTAATTTTAAGCAATCTCCAAAGAGCAAAGAAAATAAGTAGGAGAAATTTTCTCTAATTTTCTTTTGCGTTAAGAACAATTGTCTCCTCAGCTTATTCACACAGCTTACCAGATCTAATTGGTTTCGTATAAAAACAGGCTAACCCATGTGCTGTGTTTAATTATTCAACAAAATAGCCTTTCAGATGAAACTGTTAACTCTGCGTTTTATGAAATGGATGTGCTTCACAAAGGTTTTACAAGTAAATGAATTTTAAGAACCAAAGTCAAATTTTTCCACTGACTTACAAATGTAATTTCATGAGATTTTATTGTCACTTCTGATTGATCTTCAATTGGAAGTGTCTCATAATACTTAAAAATAGTTTATTGGCCTCCATATCTTTCTATGTGGTTAGAATTAAGTATTCAATGCCTAACTGCATATTACTATTTTAAAAAATTCAGTAAAAAAATCACTTTTAATGAAGAAGAAATTGTTACACTTTTTCTATTTCATAAACAGAAATGGGTTTTTAAAAACACTTAGCAAGCAATTTCATTATCTAAGTTGGTATTAAGAAACTATGCATTAATTATTGAGACTAGTTTAAGATTGATCATCCTTAACAGAACCAAAACAGCAGAATTTTTTAAACATTTATATAACACATTTATGTGCATGTGTGTGTGTGTGTGTGCAAATATATGTATGTGACACACACATTATATCATTTGATCCTTACAACAACCCTAGGAGATAGGTGCTATTATTATTCCCATTTTAAGATGAGGAAACTGAGGCAGGAAGACATTAAAATGGTTTTCCCAGGGACACACGGCTAGTTGAATATCTGGAATTCCATATGAACTACTGTGATACACACATACAATATATAATGCCTCAAAAACAAATGGTAACAACTATGTCCTGACAATCAAACAAGAACAAATTTACTTAGAATGAAATATTTTTCACATACCTCCTGAAACTGTAAGGACATGAGCCCCAGTTGTTCCTGACGCATTTCTCCCAACTGTCTTTCATTATGTATCACTCTCTCTATTTCTTGAAGTCGTTTCTCTACCCGTTCTGTAACCTAGACATCAATAAACAGGATTGGTGACACACAAAGATTTTATGTTCTATGTATTTTATAAATTATGCCACAAACATGCTATTAAATGAAAATGAAAACCTAAGTATATATGATACTAACTTCTAAATTACTCTTCCCAAAAAAGACTAATAAAAAATTTACTAAAAGTTATCAAAGTAAGTTATTAATGTTAACTCTAAATATGGATTACAAAAATAAAAATTATTCAGAAATTAAATCATAGCAAAGATGAGTCAACAATTCCATGCAATACACTAGGAAAGAGCTCCCCCTAGTGAATTTGAAAAAAATAACTGAATTTGCTATTAAGATCAATGTTATCAAAAGGTACTAATTGCTTTATACAATTATATAATATAAAACTATATTTTATAATAAGTTCATTACAATATAATTAAAATAATAAATACTATATAATAAAATTATACCCAATATTATTTATTGCTATTATAGCCTTTATATAGAACCTACTATGTACCAGGCACTGTGCTAAACACTTTACAAATATTTTCTCATTTAATCCTCACAACAATCCAGGTTAGGTAGGTGCTATTAACATCTCTATTTTTACAAATGAGGAACTGAGGCAAACAGATTAAATGATTTGCCCAGGGTCATATATCTACTGTCTAAGACTGGATTTAAACTCAGTTCTCCCTGATGCCAAGTACAGAGCTTTTTCCACTGGGCCATTTTGTTGCATGCAGTTATCTTCATTATCCTTGAGCATAAATGACCAGGTTAGGTCTCTAAATGATAATTATGAGCAATGTAGCATCATAATAAACTGTAATCCCATCAATTTCTTTTTTACAGATTTGTTAACAATAAAAATATAAGGGCAAAAAGCAGACTACTTTGAAAGGTTAAAGTGAAATGGGTTTAATTGTGATGTTTTATTATTTCAGCCATGTCCAATTCTTCATGACCCATTGGGGTTTTCTTGGCAAAGATATTGAAATGGTTGGCCTAGCTGCCCATTTAAGATATAGCAAGTCTCCTTCTTCTCTAATTCCAATCTTTCCTCACTAGAGGTGATACCAATTTACTTTCATTGCACTGGCATCACTGTTCAGCCTCCTATTAAAAAATAAAAAGTAAAAGTAAAAAAATTACATCATTTAGTAACATTCTAAAGTTCTAACTGTAAAGAAGGTTCTGATTCATATTGCTAGATGGAGGAGTTTCATCATGATCCCTTTAAATGCAATATCACCCAAAAATTCACCTCCTCACTTCTCATTTGGCTACTTTCCTGGACTTCATGATCTCCAGAAATTCATTATTTCATAAGATGATATCAAAAACTCACACCTCCCTTACTATCTCCATTTTTGAGAGAGAGAGAATTCTGTTTCTTCTTACTGGACAACTTCCCCAAACTTCATGACCTCCTGAAGCTCATCATTCTACAAGATTTCAAATCAACTCTGAACTCCCACTTATTCAGCTCATTTCCCACCCTGACTGACTTCCTGTGGAAGGAGACTGTAAAGTATGCCAAATTTAAAAATTTTTAAGTAACCACAAATTAGAAATAATGTGTATTATTCACATAATGGCTGGCATACAATTCACAAATAAGACACTCATATCAAGTGTACAAGTTTTTGTCCTCTAGTGATTTTGCTTTATAGGTATGATTTGCTGGTGGTTGTTTTGGAATTTTTAGTTAATTTCTAAATTATCCCCTCTAGAAATAGTCATATCTATAAAAACATTTGTAGCAAAGAACTGGAAACAAAAATGGGAACTCATCTGAACAAACCGGGGCATATGAATATAATGAAACTGTTGTCAGGTCATAAGAGATAACAAATATGAAGGATTAAGAAAAATTCAGGAAAATATGTATGATCACATAAAGAAAAAAGTTCCTCAAACACAGCTTTGACTATGTCACCCCCATTCAACAAACTCCAGAATCAAATATAAAATCCTCTAGTTGCCTTTTAAAACTTTTTTTAAATCTGGTCCCTTCTTTCCCTCCCTATTTCCACTTTGTAACTTCTGTGAAGTCTCAACTAAAATTCCATCTTCTATATATATAAGAAGTCTTTCCTGATCCTGTTAATGCTAACACCATCCCTCTGAGATCTTTCTAGAGTTTATTCTTGCTATATCTTATATATATATAAATAGTGCTTACATACTGCCTCCCCTATTCAACAGTGAGTTCTTTAAGGATAAGCAATGTTGCTTACTTTTCCTCCTAGTCCACAGTACTCAGTATAATGTTTGATACTTTTGTTGAATATGAGAAGAACTAAACAAAAAAATGAGTGATTTGGATCACTAGTGAACTCTATTTGCTGTATCAAGACTTCAAAAACCTGATATGGCCAACATGTTAATCTGTTTTGTTTAACTATATTTGTCTGTTATAAGGAACGAGGAGGGGAGGGGAGGGGAGAGGAGAGAGCAAAGGGGAGAGGAAAGAGGAGGAGGGGGAAGGAAAGAAGGGGGGAGGTAAAGAGGAAAGAAAAAAAGGAGAAAGGGAAAGAAAAAAGGGAAGGGAAAAGGGAAAAAGGGAAGGAAAGGGGGGAAGGGAAAAAAGGAAGGAAAAGGGAAAAGGGGGAAGGAAAGGGAGAAGGAAAAGGGGAAAAGGGGGAAAGGGTGAAAAGGGAAGGAAAAGGGGAAAGAGAAAATGGAAAAGGGGGAAGGGAAAGGAGAAAGAGGAAAGGGAGAGGAAGGGAGGAAGGAAGGGAGAGAGGGAGAGAGGAAGGAAGGAAGGGAGAGAGGAAAGGGGGTAGGAGGGAGGGAGAAAGGACATCAAAAAAGTATTCTGAAAAATACAAGGAGACTCAGAAGGGACAATTTTGTTACTATCTTGTTAACTTTAACATACATTTTAAAAAATAAACTACTGAACTTTATACTTTCAGATGTACCCTCTTTTTGTTCTTTGCACATTTATATGCCTGGTTTGTTATGACTGAGCTAATAAAAAAATTAAAATAAATAGGCTAAGGAAGGGGTATACTTATTTTGATACTTCATTCCAAGACCTTAAAATCCTGAAATAATAGATGTGAATTATGTTTTTCTACAGTACAATGTCTTTTGTTTTAAATAAGCCCTATTAGGATATTTCAATACATTGATATATCACTAATTTCATCCGTCCAGTAGGACAATCCAACCCTTCTTTCTTATCTTATATGATAAATATTTCATGAATACCAGTTAACGCCTGGGCTATCTATCCATTCTGTTTAACTCTGGATAGATTATGCCGTTGATGGGGGTTTTTTTGGCCACTTCTTACCCTCAAAACAGCATTTATAATAGTCTAGAGCCTACTTAAATGCACTATGTCTTTCCCCGAATGTTTTCCCCTTAATTATGCTCTGGATCACTTGCAATTTTGATTCTTCTAAGATTATATTGGGAATTATACTTCCCAGGTTCATGTAATAGCATTGAGAAAATAGAACTCTAACTAAAATAGATAAAAATACAAAATAGTATTCAACTCCATGCATCAACCATGTCTTCAAAATGTCAGAAAGGGACAAACAATTTCTAAATTGAATTTGATACCTATTTTAAATACACACCCAATTATGAGGAAGAGCAAATCACAGAACTGAAAGATCTCAGTGATAGTCTATAATCCAACTTGTGCCCCACTAAAATTACATTTACAAAATACTGAACAAGTAACCATCAGTCTTTATTAGGAGACTGTTAGCAAAAAGAAATTCTTATTGCAGAGACTACTTTCCACTGCTTTCCAAGGCAGCCATTCCACTTTTGGATAGCTTGAACTGGAAGTTTTCCCTTGTATTGTAACTAAAATTGCTTCCTTTCAACTTTCATACATTATTCCTCATTCTATCCTCTAGGATTAAGAAGAATAGGACTGGGGCAGCTAGGTGGCATAGTGGATAAAGCACCAGCCTTGGAGTCAGGAGTACCTGGGTTCAAATCTGGTCTCAGACACTTAATAATGACCTAGCTGTGTGGCCTTGGGCAGCCCACTTAACCCCATTTGCCTTGCAATAACCTAAAAAAAAATAATAATAAGACTAATCCCCAATTCCAAAAGACAAACTTTTAAATACTTGAAGCATATCTCCTTAAGCCTTCTTTTCTCTGGTATAACCATCATCACTTCCTTCAACCATTTCTCAAGTATGAGCTCAAGGTTTCACACCTCAGAATACTCTCCGGCATGCATATCAATGTCTTCACTAAAAGGTGAAGCTTAGAAATGAACCAAATACTCTAGATGTGACCAGAACAAGGGCAGAATGCAGTGGCACTATCATCTTCTCAATTCGAGAAGCCATGTCTTGCCTAATGCAGACTATATGCACATTAATTTTCCTGGCAGCTAGAAAATACTGTTGACATATTGAATTTTCAATCTACCAAAAACTCCAGATCTTTTTCTGATGAACTACTATGAAGCTATAACTCCTCTATCTTAAACCTGTGAAAGGTGCATTTTCATTTTTAACATGAATGTGAGATTTTACATTTATCTTATTAAATTTCATCCTAGTAGTCAGTCCAATATTCTCACTTATCAAGATCATTTTGATTCTTGACTAAGATTTGTAAACTGCAAGTTGGATAAACAATGCCATCAATAAATTTATCTAAAATTGATTGAAGTATTCTGCCTGATTCTTCCTTCCAAAATGATATTGTACTATTCATGCTCAATCTTAGGGTCATATATTAAATAAGATCTGAATTTAATATTTTTCATCTATCCCATATTTCTCCATTTTTTCAACAGGTATAAGTTTTATTAAATGCTCTGTTAAAAATTTAAATAAACAAAATCTGTAGTATCTCATTGATCTGTACATCTAATTACCTGTAATTTTAAAAAAAAGTCATATGAATTTGGTCTGTTACCCAGGTTCTTTATTTTGGCATTATCTGTGGAAGTCAGCTTGCATCTAGTAAAGCACTCCATGTCAGGCACTGGTGCTAAAAGTTAGGAATACCAATAAAAGCAGATAGTACCTGCTTTGAAGGACCTTGTACTCTAATGGGGGTTGAAAAAGACATTTTATACTCTCACCTAAATGAGACTGATTATTAATCAGAGTTTGCCATAACTATCCACAGAGGAAAAACCAAGTATATAAAAAAACTCTATTTTTCAGACTAATATGAAATTGAATAATGGGGCAGCTAGGTGGCACAGTGTATAGAACACCGATCCTGAATTCAAATTTGACCTCTGACACTTATTCATTACCTAGCTGTGTGACCTTGGGCAAGTCACTTAACCCCAATGCCTTGTAAAAACTGGAAAAAAATTAACTGATTAACAGGACTATCAGTATCTTTAATTATCAAAGAAAAAATATTTTCAACAAACAGAAAGACAGTCCTTGCTTTCAAGAACCTTATAGTCTAATAGGTGCTAAAAAGAGAGGATTGAAAGCAAGGGAGGAGAGGGAATTTCCCACAAGGGAGAAGGGTAGAGATATTAATAAGGACATTACTGATCAGTGTTCAAAAAAAGTATAATAAAAACAACATATGAGCTACTCTTAATTAAGACTAAAATACAGCTATTTGATAGACCCATTTTATGCCTTTATAACTATTATTTATAATTATTTATAATAGTTATAACTATTCCTTTATGTTGTTCAAAGAACCACTTCAGTTCCAAGAATATCAATGACAAATCAAGATATTTAACAACTAATGTTGTTCATATTGATATATTACTTTAAGTTTTTCAAAGTGTTTTCCTCAAAGCAACCCATGGAATACAAATAAAAAGAAACTGAGGTGATAAGATGTTATCCATGATCACATAGCACAGGAAGTATATGAGGCAAGATTCAAAATGAGATCCACTTCTAAGTCCAACCAGCTTTCATTTATTAAATTACTTAATTTTTCTATTAAAATTCATTAATCAAGCAAACATTCATTTAGTCACTTAAGTTCTATAAGCCTCAATTTCATCTGCAATATGAAGTTGTTGGATCTGATGACCTTTCCGGTGACTTCCAACTTTATATTTATAATTCTAAAAGCATATTCAATAACAAAAAAAAGATAACAGGTGATTTGGGATAGAACAAAACAGAGCACTAGTGGTTGGGGGGAATCAGGACCTACCTTTATGGAGAAGTTGGTTTAACAGCTAAGTTTTGGAGAACAATTCAGGGTGAGGGACTAGTGCATTCTAGACACAGGAGATGGCCACTGCCAAAGTAAAGAGACTGAAAAGGGATGGCCCAGTGTGAGAAGCAATAAGGCAGCTGGAATGAAGAGACTACAGTGTTCAAAGGAAAGTGATAAGGCTCTGAGAGGCAGACTGGAACCAGGTCACAAAGGGCTTTAAATATTAAAAAAAGGAATGTGTATCTGATGCTAGAGATAATACAAAACTATTGGAGATTATGGAGAAACATAGCCACAGGGCCAGATGAATATGTGTTTTAGGAAAACCATTTGGACAACAATGGAAGGGGGAGCAGGGAGAAAAAAGTCAGAAAAGACAATGAGTACTTTAGTGCAACAGTCTAAGCTAGTGGTTGAGGGTGCCTGCTAAGGCTATAGAAATGGAATGTGAGAAAAGTTCAGCAAATAGGAATGGCAAAATCTGACAAATGAACAGATATAGGAAGTGAGTAAGAATGAGAAGTCAGTCGCAAATGATACCAGGGTGGAGACCTGGGAAAATTGCAATGGTAGTGATTTCCACAGTAATGAAGTCTTTGACTAGAATAATGAACTGCAATTTTAAATAAGATACTTGCACTGATGAAATTTAAAATATCCAATGAGTGTACCAAAAACAAATAGTCAAAGATAGAGGATGCTTAACTCAGGCCTCCATGACATTTCAAATATTACAGAAGTTGGCAAACTACAAACCAAAGGCCAAATCCAGGAGATTCCTCTAAGTTTTTTACATTTGAAAATAAACTTAAAAATGCAAAAACCCATTCTTAGCTAGGCTGTCTTTGATATAATATGCTAACCCCTGCTCTAAAATACTAACTTCAAAAAAAGTAAGAAGTCTTTCTCAAAAGTCTTTTTTTTTTTAAAGTTTTTGCAAGGCAAATGGGGTTAAGTGGCTTGCCCAAGGCCACACAGGTAATTATAAAGTATCTGAGGTTGGATTTGAACTCAGGTACCCCTGACTCCAGGGCCCGTGCTCTATCCACTGTACCACCTAGCCGTCCATTTTTTGTTTGTTTTTTGTTTTTACAAGGCAATGGGGTTAAGTGACTTGCCCAAGGTCACACAGCTAGGTAATTATTAGGTGTCTCAGGTCGGACTTGAACTCAGATCCTCCTGACTCCAGGGCCAGTACTATATTCACTGTGCTACCTAGCCGTCCCATATAAGTCTCTTTTTACCTGTTTGTTTTGTGAATTTCTAAAAAATGTTCAAGTAAGAAATGTTCAAAATGAAAATAGTGTCATATTTTAGAACATCTTTCTATGAAGGAACTATTAGTTAGGGTTATTAATTCAGAATAATAGCTATAAATCTTTTCACATGGTTTTACAAATACCAAAATAAAGCATCTAAAGATATTAATAAAGGAGCTGCTTTTTAATGACATGCAGTAAAATGAATACAAAATAGGCAACTATTTTCATAGGATTAAACTTCAAAAGCAGCATTCTGTTTATTGGATTGTATTCTAGTTTTTCAGCATGTTTTAAACAAAACCTGCTGATATAAACATTTAAAAAAATATTTATTCTATACCCTGCTGCTCTAATCTCCCCCCCACAACATTATCTGTCAAAGTAGAATTGACATCATTCTTAAGGGTCTGCTAATGACTGACCCTTCCAGAAATAGTATAGTTGATTTTGATTTTAGTATTTTTAATTTAAAGGGTGACCTCTCTTGAAGAAAACTCAAAAAACATTGATTTTTGCTTTCATCCATGAATGATCAAGCTTAATGTGGACTCATTTTCCACTATACTGGGTAAAATCTAGGCAACTATTGAACTAAAATTTCCTCTGTGGGATCAGAACTACAAAATATTGTTTATTAATTACCACAAATAATTAATTGTTCATTAAAAAATATGATGTAAAGCAAGGTGCCATATATCCTAAGACTTTGCTCTAACAAGAAGCTTATACTTAAAAGGGCAACCAATGGTGTAACAGCTAACATTTATATAGTGTTTAATGATTTGCCAAGTGCATCATTTGATTCTCATTAAGAAGCTTGTAGTTAGGTTCTAATATTATTCTCAGGATAATCATGAATGAAGAATTTAAAGAAACAAAGGAACTTGTCTAAGATCATAGCTAGTTAGTATCTAAAGATAAATTGGAATTTGAATCTGAGTCCAATGCACTAAATCATGCTCTCACTCTAGAAAGAGAGTTAGGATCAGGAGAGTTATGGGTTCAAAATCTAGTTCAAACACTTAGTAGGCATGTGACATTGGACAGGTCAATTGATAGAGAATCAAGGAGCATTTGTAAAGTGCCTAATTTGTACTAAGCATTATGCTAGGCAGGGAATGTAATGCCTATGGAAGTCTATAAACAGAAAAGGAATTCTCTATAAATTATGAGGTCTTACAAATGTGTCTGTACTCATTGTCTTAAGGCTTTGGAACATTTTATATTCTCACAGAAATGAAACTGAAAATAACTTAAAAAACTGTTTTCAAGCGAATAAGAAATTGAATGGCAGGACTTTAAATTATCAAAGAAAAATATTTCCAATATTCTTTAAAACATTTCATTTAGTGACAAAAAGCATTATAAACAAAACTACTAACTCCAGTAATAAAACTGGATCTTCTTCCTTGGTAACTTTCTAAATAATGAACAAGAACATATAATAGTTACAAAATCTCCATATTAATCTCAACTGGAATCAACATCACAGAACTAAAGGGGTTTGGTTTGGTTTTTCTTTCTCCAATGGAAGGAGAGAAGGCAGGTTTTCATTTCCTGAAAAATTTAATTCCTTCAAAAACAGTCACAGAGTCTATATTAAGATTTTGTAGAATTTATATTAGGAGCCTATGTTTTACTTCAATAATCTGTTTTTAAGTCATGCACTAAAAGTACAATCCTCTCTCTTTAGCCCACTCCTCAAACAAAAGTGTTCTTACTGTATCTTGTCTCTGAGATTCATCAAGTCTCACAGATAATTCTTCAAGAGTCTTTTTAGTTTGAGCATCTGACCTTGAATAGAAGGAAAAAAATCTCATGTTGCATGTAAAGAAAAATCATTTTGTACAAACATCTTTCTCTTATGCACTTTTAAGGCTAAGAAAAATAAGTTATTAAATATATGAATTTTAACTTAGATCACTCTAATTGTATTTCTTATAATCATGTCAGAGTATTCAATTTTGTCAGCAAACTCAATCATAATCAAAACTTAGGCATCAAATGAGAATTCAATTCAATTCTTTGTGAATGAAAAATAATAATCTGAAACAATCTCAAAAGGACAAAAACTTGTGATGTAAATAAAGTCTAAATAGGGATTAGATTTCAACTCACCCCAAAAATTCACTCACTATATTTCAAAAGAAATTTGCTTTTAAATTCTAGTAAGAAAAGGTTTCACTGCTCAAAAGATTTTTAAGAGTTGGATCCTTCTACTCCCATAGGTGAGGGAATCTAAATGATTTCTGAAACTCAGCTTATCTAACTATACCTAAAATTAGACCAGATGTTCCCCAAATCTTTATATTTATTTATTATATTATTACTTTCTTTCAACATATTTAAAAGAAAGACTATAATAAAATTCTGGGCCAAGAATATATTACACTGGAATTCAAAGTCTTGATTCTCTCAATCTAGGAAGAGAAATCAGGAGGAAAAAAATGGGTCATCTCTTTTGCGAATCTTAGAAACTTAGAAAATGTAATTCAATGGTGTTTTTTTTATTTTTCCAGTCCCTTTAAATATATATGTCTATACTTATAGATATATAGGTATACATGTCAATAATCTAAGTCTCATTATTAAACTATCTTCCCTTTCCTGATTTAAAAGAAAGACATTATAATTATGTTAAGTATTAATACAATTTAGTACAGCCTAGTGGATAAGGAGCCAGTTTTGTAGTCAAGAAGATATTGGGGGGGGGGGGGGGTAGCTAGGTATCGCAGTGGATAGAGCACCAGCCCTGGAGTCAGAAGGACCTGAGTTCAATTCTGGTCTCAGGCACATATTAATTACTGAGCTGTATGACCTTGGGCAAGTCACTTAACCCTACAACCTTGGTAAAAAAAAAAAAGAAGACACGGGTCCCATCACTCTCTTCTGATACATCATGGGTATATGACCCTAAGCTACTCACTTAAACTGCAGATGCCCCATAGAAGAATATAAATTACAGAATGATTGCTAATCTAACTTGAAGGAGATTCCCTATATACATGTGTGTGTGTGTGTGTGTGTGTGTGTTCTTATTGCCCCTCCATATACCTTCCATATCCTGACAATGTGCCTTTGCACTAGGCTAGCTCTCATACCTGAAAGGAACTCCTTCCATCTCTCAGGATCCCTCATTTCTTGTAAGACACAGTTCAAGTGACACCTCACATTAAAGTTTTTCCTGATTCCTTCAATCCTCCAATATCTCCCCGCAACCTCATCACCTTTAATCTATCTTGTATGTATGTTTATATGTATTTATTTGTATTGTATGTATGTATGTATATATCTATTTAATCTCTCCTGTTTAGACTGCAAACTCCTTGAGGACAGAAATGATTTTGTTCTTGTCTTTGTATCCCCCAACACCTAGCATAATACCTAGCATGGAAGACATACTTAATAAATGTTCACTGATTTTTTTTTTGCTTTTTTAATTTTTTTTTTGCAAAGCAATGGGGTTAAGTGACTTGCCCAAGGTCACACAGCTAGCAAATACCAAGTGTCTGAGGTCAGATTTAAACTCCTGTACTCCTGATCCCAAGGCCAGTCTCTATTTTTCTGTGCCATCTAGCTGCCCTATGAATTACTCAACTACTACAAAGAACTAGCTATTAGTTATTAAAATACAATAGATTTCAAAAATCAGTGCGATGTGTCCATTATTTTGTCTATTTTATTTCTCCAAAGAGTTATGTCCAAAATAAAAAAGTAAATTCTGGGGTGGCTAGGTGGCATAGTGGATAAAGCACTGGCCTTGGAGTCAGGAGTACCTGGGTTCAAATCCAGTCTCAGACACTTAATAATTACCTAGCTGTGTGGCCTTGGGCAAGCCACTTAACCCCATTTGCCTTGCATAAACCTAAAAGGTAAATTCTGCTTTTACCTGTTTCTTCTTGAAAGTTCTCTGTTGAGATCATCTCCAAGACGAGCCTGTTCATTACTGAGATCTCTGAGGGATTGGTGCAATGAATGAAGCTGAAACAAAACAAAGCAAAACCAAACAAAACAAAAAAATTCTCATCAGTTTTTCACCCTTGCAGATTCGCTAAATGCAAAAATAAATGGTATACTATTTAAAGATGTTTAAAGATAATAATATTCATCTTCAAGAAAGATGAGTATTAAGTACTAAACTTCCATATTGCAAAGAAGAAATGAAACACTAAGTAAAACAGCTTTTAAAAGTCCTAAGGGGCAAACAACAGTCAATTCAGTAGTCAAAAAATTCTTAACAAAATGAACATGAAAATATTTTATTTTAAAAATTGAAATCAAAACTAAAATGTTTTCATGGTTTACTTGAGCCATTACTATATTTTTTGGACAAGAGTTACTTTCAGCCTTAAAAACTGAGAAGTCATTTATTAAATTCTAAGGATAGATTTAAGATTAAAAAAGGAAAATAAAAAGCAAAACAGTCAAAAATTCATATGAATAGAAATGGGACCTTAGAGCTTATCTTGTCCTTTTTTTAACTTGGCAGATGTAGAACCTGAGATATAGGGTGACTTGTGCAAAGCCACATGCAAAGTAGTGACAGAAGCAAGATTCCAAAGCCAATATTATGATTGTTGTTTTGTTTTGTTTTGTTTTTTTGAATAGAGCACAATCCAAACACTTGCAAACCATATAGAAAAGTAGTGGCAGAAGCAAGATTCCAAAGCCAATATTTTGATTGTTGCTTTTTGGGGGGGAAAGGGCATAACCCAAACTTGCTGTTTTTCATGGTAATATAAGAAAAATGATTCTTTATAGTTTTATATATATATATATATATATATATATATATATATATATATATATATATATATATATACACACACACACACACACACACACAGTCATTCCTTGACATTCTGCAGGTTTCACATTTGTGGTTTGGGTTATTCACGGGTAGGCCATCTGTAATTAAACAGGAATTTCCAGAGATTTGATGTACTATTTGATGTACTATTCCATGTACTATGGAAAATTGCAGGTAGCACCCATATGTAATCAACCTCTAAAATTTTATCATCCTGTTATATCAGCAATTTTCTAGTCATGTCAGATTTTTCATAACCCCATTTTGGGTATTTGGCAAAGACACTAGAATGGTTTGCCAATTTCTTCTCTACCTCATTATGCAGATGAACAAACTGAGGCAAACAGGATTAAGTGACCTGCCTAGGATCATACACTTAGTGTCTGAGGCTAGATTTAAACTCAGGAAGAAAATATTCTTAGACTCCAGGTCTTCTATTCATGTGTCACCTTCCTGACTTCTATATAAAAATTGTATGTTATTAATCTATTTTATCATTTATTAACATAAGAATACATACATAAAATTTTTATAAAATTATGTTAAAAGTTTCAATGTACTAAAGAACTATAGGCTATGCACTCTCTTTGAAAATGTCTCTGCTGTCTACCATCAAGACTCATTCACATGATTTTCTCCCACAGAGAAACTTTTTTGAGGCCAATGTATAGTTTTGGTTGTTTAATGTATTAATAAATATGAGCAGCATATCCTTCCCCAGTAGATAAATGATAAAAAGATATATATAAGCAGTTTTCAGATGAAGAAATCAAAGCTGTTATGTAGGCATATGAACATTAATGATTAGAGAAATGCAAACTAAACAACTCTGAGGTACTACCTCATACCTATCAGTTTGGTTAATATGACAGAAAAGGAAAATGATAAATGCTGGAGAAAATATGGGGAAATTAGGACTAACACTTTGTTAGAGTTGTGAACTGATCTAAACATTCTGAAAAGCAATTTGGAACCCAAAGGGCAACCAGACCATGAATTCCCTTTGATCCAGCAATACCACTACTAAGTCTGTATCCCAAGGAGATCATTAAAAAAAAGCAAAAAGGACCTACAGCTGCAAAATATTGGAAATTGAGGGGAGGTCCATCAATCGAGGAATGGCTAAACAAGTTACAGAATATGAATGTAATAGAATACTACTGTGCAATTAGAACAGGCAAATTTCAGAAAAACCTAGAAAATGAACTGATGTAAAGCAAAATGAGAAGAAACCAGGAAAACACTGTACATAGATTCAGCACCATTAAGTTTCTTCTCAGAAACACAATGATCCAAGACAAATACTAAAGAAGGAAAATGTTATCCATACTTCAATAAAGAACTAATGGACTCTGAATGTAGATCACAACATATTTTTTGTGGTTTTTTCACTTTTGTTCTGTTTATTCTTTCATAACTGTGACAATTATAGAAATACATTTTACATAACAGAACATTTATAACCTATGTTAAACTGCCTACCATTTTTGGAAGAGAGGAGAGGAGAGCAAGGAGGAAGAAAAATTTGGAATTCAAAATCTTGCAAAAATTAATGCCAAAAATTGTCTTTGCATGTAAGTGCAAAAAATAAAATACTATCAAAATTAAAATGATCAAATTATTAAAAAATAAAGGTTTGAGGTGGGCACAAGAATTATTTTATTTTTTACATTCTAAGAAGTGATTTCATCCCAACTCCCACAAATGTCATGGGATAACTCTGTGTGTGTGTGTGTGTGTGTGTGTGTGTGTGTGTGTATGTGTGTGTGTGTGTCTGTATACCTACATATGTATTTTACATTTCATTCTAATAAAGTCAAAAACTGTGTAGTATAGGAATAGTTCTTATGAGTAACTTTATGTCTTATCTTGTCTACTGGGTCCCGGGGTTTTTAACACCCAAGCTTGAGATAAATTCATAGCCAAGATTCACAAGATTCTAATGACAAATATCTCAAAAAAGACAGATACAGCCTTTCCTCACCATTTTTACTTAATTACTTTAGCTACCAAGGGAACACTAAATTTAAGGGACAGAATGAAAATGGACAGAATGAAAGAAATCAAAAGAGACTTTGTAAAAGTCATATATCTTCTCATTTTCATTAAGTAGGTAGCCTCCTATCCATCCCTACTTGAATTCAGGGCAAAGAAAAGATTTTATCATCTATTGCCATTTCCATTGATTCAAAGCTCAGGGGAAAAAATTAAAAATTGAAGTGAGTATAAAAGAAATAACTTTCTGAGAGTAATAAACCAAGGTTAATGTGGGGCAACTTGTTTGGCTGGAGTTAAAGAGAAATTACTTGAGAAAAAGAAAATAATATATCCAATGGAATTTATCTCCAAGAATCAAAAAGAGAGACAGAAAAATCAATGCATGGTTCAGAGAAAAAAGTCACCTAGGATTCACCATTAGTAAAGCCCAACTTTTAATTGTTTGTGTGGAGATAAGAAGAAATACTGGGACAGAGAATACTCTCTAAAACATAATACCTGGACCAAATCATCTGGTTCATCAAGAAACCGGACACAACTTGATCTAGACCTGGGTAGTCTAGGACCCTGTAGTTCTCTGGAGTCCCTGAGTGGTGAAGAAGGTTGTAAAGGGTGATCTTTACAATTGAAAGGAAAAAGAAAGAGAAAAAAAGTAACATGAACACAAGCACTCTGAAATTTAATCAACATATTCATGTAGACATAAACATATACACATAGAGGTGATCGTGCAAGCATACATTTTTTTTTTGCAATGCAATGGGGTTAAGTGACTTGCCCAAGGCCACACAGCTAGGTAATTATTAAGTGTCTGAGGCCAGATTTGAACTCAGGTACTCCTGACTCTACAGCCAGTGTTCTATCCACTGCACCACCTAGCCGCCCCTTACACATATATTCTTAATCAAGTTTTGTTTATATTCCAGTTTCAACATTCTCCTAATAAAACAGTAGCACCATACAAAATAAATTTGCAATTTTTTCTAAAAAGATATCAGTCACAGATAGATACTTCAGAATTAGAATTCCCTGGAATAAACCTGGTTTTCTTTTAAAATGTTCTAAAAATGATACAAATTAAAAATGAAGTAAAAATCACTTTTATTTTTCTTAAAATATGATTCAACAAATATTAAATTCATTAGTCCAGTTAAAACCTTAGACATTGACATTGACTGGTTCCCTTTCCAAAAAAATAATAAAAATAACAATAAGAGTAGAGGCTTGTAAAAATAACCAATGAAAGTCATCACCCACAGCAAGGCAGTAACCCAGCTATAATTACAATTTTAAAATTAAACAACTCCATTGCTTAGATGTAGGTTATTAAACCTTGCCTCTATTCTTGTTGTAATGTTTTTGGGGGGCTTTTTAGGTTTTTGAAAGGCAATGGGGTTAAGTGGCTTGCCCAAGGCCACACAGCTAGGTAATTATTAAGTGTCTGAGACTGGATTTGAACTCAGGTACTCCTGACTCCAGGGCCAGTGCTCTATCTTATGGTGCTACCCAGCCGCCCTTATTCTTGTTGTAATGTTGAAAAGAGGCAATAACATCATTAGGAAGTAATGACAGCCATCTCTACTCATCAAAGATAACTCCAGTCTTCATTGGAGCTCAATTTCATACCAAAAATAATATTTAAAGAACAATTAGAGGCATATTAAACCATATGTGTGCATATATGTATATGGAAGCTGCCATAACTAATCTCTAACAGACTAATTTCCCTCACATTCTACCATGCTGGTAGAAAAGATTCCATACCCAAAAAAGTCTTCAAGTACTAGCTTTTAGATTATGTAAGATTTGGGATTATTTTGGGGGTGGAAGGTAGCAGGCAGGGGCAGACTTGTATTTCTAGTTCTACAAGGTATATAATTCTGTGCAGTAGGGAAATTATAATAATCATGTTCACAGAATCATAACAGTCCCAATTAAATATATTCCATAATGCACTGCAGAAAAAATCTCTAGAACTAGCAGCAACAGCATCATCTGATACTTGAGCTATACCATTTTTATATGATTATATTCCAAGAGAGTTTTCCTTGACTTAGAACAATATTAAATTTTAACCTGACTTTTTAGAACTACTTGAATTTTTTACCTGTTACACTGGGGCCATCCAGGTCACTTACATACAAACTTGAAAGAGAAGTACTTCTTACTCCAGAGTTTCTGAATAAACGTTGACTCCTTAATTGCCCTATTGATTGCTCCAAAGTGTCTCTTAACTGCATTAAAGAATAAAGTTGATTTTATTTCCTTTTAAATAACTTACCAACACAAGCTAGAATAGACTAGATATTTAATTAGCTATTTGTGAAGTACCTTAATTCTTGAGAAAATGTGAAGTCAAAAAAATTTTTCAAATAAATGTTATACTACAAGAAATAAGAATATCTACTAGAAAGTCTTTAAAAACTAATGCCAAATTATTGAAAATGTATTAGTAAATATTATTAGACATTGGTAAAGATTGTTTCTTTCCAATCTGCTCCCCAAAAAATATATATCTTTCTTTTACCTTTCTTAATATTTAGGATCCTCACTATTTCCAATAAACTAAAAAATTCCAAAAGAATGGCACTGAATTTTTTTAACTAGACATTGAAAAGAATCAATTGCAATGACAATACTAAGAAAATCAATTTACATTTTAATGCCATACCAAACAAATTACATAATATTTTATTGAACTTGATAAATATTGGAAAAACAAAACAAGGGAAATGATGGGGAAAAAAGTAAAACTGAAAATGAATCACACTTTCAGAACCCAAATTATATTAGAATATATATATAGCAGCCATCAAAACCATCTGGCACTGGTTTTAAAAAAAAGAGAAAAAGAAAAGAAAAAAAGAAAAAGCTAGAACACAGCAGATAAAGGGGAATTAGAAGCAATAGAATTCAATAATCGAATATTTGAAAAACAAGAAAGGATAAATTACCGGAGGGGAGAAACTCTTATTTGGTTTAAAAAAACTATTGGAAAAACTCGGAAACAAAAATCAGGCTTAGATCAATAGTTTATTCCATATTCCATAGTATATTCTATTCAACATTAATACTAAAAAATTATTGTATAAAAAATTAGAAGAGAAAGAAAACATAAACTTCTCTTAGTTATGGGTAGGAGATGTATTCTTGATCAAACAAACCATAGAAGCAATAACAAAAGACAAAATAAATAACTTGTATTATATGAAACTGAAAGCCTATACAGTGACAAAATTAATGTACCAAGGATAAGAAGGGAAGTAATCAAATGGGGGTGTGGGAGAAACAAGAATCTCACTATCAAATTTCTTTGATAAGTGTTTAGTATTCAAGATCTAAAAATTATATATATATATATATATTTATGCATATATATGTACATATATATACTATGTACATTTTTATACATGTACATATATGCATATGTTCAATTCCTTTTTGTTACTTAGACAACTCCCACCTTAATTCTGGCTCTCAACACCTGCCGCCTAGTTTATTCCAACAGTCTATATGGTCTCCCTGTTTCAAATGTCTCCCTGTTCCAGAATCTCCCCCACACTACAAAGGAATCTTCCATAAGCACAAAGCTGAGCATGCCAACTCCCTAGACAATAAATTCCATGACTCTTTTTTTTTTAAGTTTTTGCAAGGCAATGGGGTTAAGTGACTTGCGCAAGGCTACATAGCTAGGTAATTATCCAGTGATTCTTTACAGCTTCTAATATAATCTTTCTTTCTAGTACTATCATCTGTTACTTGCCATCCTGAACTCAGATCCAGTCAAGATGGCCATCTCTGCTCCTGACCTCTACAAGATGTTCCATTGACCAACCTCTGTGAAGATGCATCTCAAACATTGGCTTCTACATAAAGTCTTTCCTCATCTTTTCCAATTGCTAGTACTTTCCCTCTCAAACTACCTGTGCTTATATAGTTTTATGTATAAGCTTAGAGATGCACTTGCTGTCTTCACAAAAAGAATGTAAGGAACTTCAGAATAGAGACTGTTTCATTCTCTGTACTTTTATTCAGTTCCTGGCACATAGTAGGCTCTTAAGTGCTTACTGACTGAATGAATGAAACACTATGTATTTACAATAAAAAATTCTCAGAAATAACTACCTCCAAAAAATTAAGGAAAGGAAAAAAATCAAATAGCTGAGGAGGTACAAAGATGGAGACTTTTAATGGGAATTCTAAAGAAATTCCTAGGTGTTTTTAGATCACCTAATGTTAGATGATTCTCTTTCACATTACACGCAATAGACAAACTTAAGGCGTTCCTTCTCTCCAATAGATTTTTCTTTCTAATACTACTTTTATGCTCATTTGTAATATTCAGGGTAATGGGAGGTTTTGTTTGGTTTTGAGGTTTGTGTGTGTATTACTGGGTTTTTTGTTCTCTTGGGTTGGGGGTTTTTTGTTTGTTTTGTCTTGGTATTGAAAACCCTATATAACCTAGACTCCACCTACCTTGTGAGCCTTCTTATACCTCACTTTTCATCATTGTTCTCTTTGATCCAATGATGCTAACCTCCTTTTTGATCCATGAACAAGATAATCCAACTTTTTGTTCCAATATTTTCTTTGGCTGTTTCCCATGCCTGGAATGTTCTTCCCTCTCATCTTTGCTATTGAGCTTTCTTTAAATCCCAACTGAAGCCCATCTACAAGAAGTCTTTCCCAATACTAGTTCCTTCCCACTTTTAATTATTTACTAGTTATTTTGTATATGGTTTGTTTGTACGTATTCATTTGCTTATTTTCTCACCCATTTGATTGTAAGTTCCTTGAGATAGGGACTATGTTACCTGTTTTTGTATACCCAACAATTAATTCCATTTCTGGGTGCTTAACAAATGTTTATTGACTAACTGATTCATAAAAACAAAGAGAAAAAGAGTAGGACTATAATAATAGTAAGGTAACTCAATTTACCCCCCCCCAGACCTAGATAAACCCAACTATTATTGGAGAAAACTGGAAAGCAGTTGAAATTAATCACAAACTAACATTTCACATGATATAACAAGACAAGTTCAAAATAGTTACATAATTTAGAACCAAAGGTTGCTATCAAAAGCAAATCAGTGGAGTATAGAAAAAATGACCTGTCAAATCTAAAGGAAGAGGAGTTCATGATTAAATAAGAGAAAGATTCATAGAAGATAAAATAGGATATTTTTGATTACATAAAATTTTAAAGGTTTTGCACAAACAAAACCACTGCTCCTGGATCAAAACTGACCTTAGACACTTACTGGCTATATGACCTTATATAAGGCACTTACCCCCACTGACTCCAAAAGAACAAATAATGAACCTAAAATTAAAAGAAAAGGAAGAATCTGGGGGGGGCAGGGAGGGGAAATCTTTGCAACACAATTCTCTGATAAAGATCTCATTTCTCAAATATATAAGCACTGAGCAAAATTTATATTTATATAAATATATATAATTCCCTGATATATATAAATATGTATAATATAATAAATATATATAATTCCTTGACTGACAAATGGTAAAGTGATATGGACAAGTAATTTTCAAAGGGAAAAAAAGGCATAAGCATATTTTTAAAATGCTCTAAATCACTTGTCATTAGAGAAAAGCAAATTAGGGTATTACTTCACACTCATAAAATTTGCTGAGATAATAGAAAAAGAAAATGACAAATGCTGGCTGGGATATGGGCAAAAAGATACACCATTAGTCGAGTTGTGAACTAATCCAGTTATTCTGGCAAGCAATTTGGAACTATGCCTCAAAAGTTATCAACTATGCATTACCCTTTGACTCAGCAATACTACTACACAGCCCAAAAAAATCAACAGAAAACAAATTTTCACATTGACCATAGCCAAAAACTATTTGTCTCATTCTGTATTCTTCTTAGTCCTTAATCTCTTTTTCAAGAGGTGGGTAATATGTTTCATCATTAGTCCTCTGGAATCATGTTTAACTCATTATACATATAATAATTCAACAAAATAACATTACTATCACATTTATATACTATAATTTGTTAATATATTCTCCAATTAATAGTCCCACCCTCAGATTTTCATTCATTACCACCTCAAAAAGAGCTATAATTTTTTTATTTTTAAAGTTTTTGCTTCACTTAGAATTCCTTCCTTTAATCCTTCTTGTAATCTACCCTCCCTCTAATTCTCCCTCTCTCCCCCTTCCTTTTTCCTCCTATTTTAACTGAATTATATGCATTCCTGTGCCCATTCCTGTATGTTTATCCTTCCTTATTTTGATTAATTGAGATGAAAGTGAAACTAAAACGTCTGCTACCCTCATAGCTACCCCACCTCCTCATTTGTATCTATTTCTTTCTTCATATTCTATGTAATATAGTTTTCCCTAAGATTCCTTTCCTTATCCTTCCTCCCTTCCCAGTTTATTCCTCTTTCTTTCTCCTAAAATTCTTCTTTCAAGATCTTCAAGATAAAAAAGGAACTACTTTTATGTTGTTTCTCCCTCTATGACTCATGACAATAGGATAAGAGAAGACACATGCATGATTTTTACTATACTTGAATGAAAGCAGTTTATCCTTCTTTAATCTTTTATCACTGTTCATTCATGTTTACCTTTTTAAGCTCCCTTTCACTGTCTATTTCTCTACTAAATACAAAAGTTTAATCTGGCAAAAGATTTTAGAAGAAACTGATGGAAAAGTTAATTTTATAGGTATTATTTTTATTCCTTACAATCTATTTTTCTTTCCTTTTAAAACTAAGAAAAAAGTTCATAATACTAACTTTTCATGAAATGAAACGAGAATGAAAGATCATGATTTCTAGCACATTCTTATCCCACCATCTGTTACTAAAATACAGTAAACAATGGTTGTTGCTATTTGATTTATTAAAAGATCAGTGACTCCTGCTTTTATGCATAAAATTCCATTCATATTCTGGTTTGTAAAAACAAACACACAAATATATTTCCTAAACTTAATTAACTTCTTTCCCAATAGTGTGTTAGATTTTCAGGTCAGTTTTACCCTTCTTTATGGAAATCCATATATCCAAGTTTTAGGTATATCTCACAAAATTTATATTCACATGTTTTATGACAATTCAGAAATATCTCCACAAAAGATTTTTAATGGTCATTAAACAAACAATACATGCTAAATGGAAATTTTTTTTTTACAAAGTATTGCATTAGCCTAGAAATGCAGCAATATTGCTAATTAAATCAGACTACTCAAAAAACAACCTAAGCATATTTTGGTTTATTTGTCAAATTTCACATGTACTTTAAAGTAAATATGTTTTGTGGACAGCTAGGTAGTACAGTGGATTGAGTACTGAGTTTGGAATCAGGAAGACTCATTTTCCTCAATTCAAATCTGGTCTCAGACACTTACTGATGTGATCCTGAGCAAGGCATTCAATCCTGTGTACCTCACTTCCTCATAAAATGAGCTGGAGAAAGAAATGGCAAACCAGTATTTTTATCATGAAAAAATATCTAAATGGGGGTCATGAAAAGTCAGACACAACTAAAATATGAATGAACAAAAATGTTTTGGAACCAAGTTGAAAGCAAAACAGAAAAAAACGTAAGCTACCCTCTCTCAAATTCTGAATGCATATCTGGAAAATGCAACAAACTGAATCCTGATTGGGAATCCAAGGTAAAAAACAATCACAGTGAGTCATCTTTCTTTCCATCCCAGATTATATCCTATAATTTGTTATAGACTATAATTTGTATTTCTAACAGAGAGTGGTAGTGTGTGCTCTAGTACCATAAGTGGTTCCAGATCTAAACTAAACTTGTGTAGGATTCAGTTTTCTTGTTCACTATCCAGTTCCCTAGTGATAGATCTAAAGTAGAATAAAGGGACCTTCAACTAGGTATTGCTTCCTGCAGAGTGATGGATTCAAGGCTAGGCTATATACACAGCAAGAAGCAAGTTCAAGAACAAGCAGCCAAGGAGCATAATGAGGTCTCAGTTTCAGTCTGAAACTGCAAGAAGAAAAATCAAAGAAGGAGTCCTAGACAAATGGAGAATCCTCAGTTCCAACACTAAACTTACAAACTTTTTCGGCTGATGGTGCCGGCATTGAGCAGCAAGCTAATAAAACTCCAAATGGGCAAATTCATAGACCTGTTGCTCAGAACCAAACCCAGGTCAGGGACCTGAAATTTTGAAATAATATTCAACAGCCCAAGACAGCAGTAATAGGATCAGTCCAGATATTTTTTTCTAGAAGTACATAGTCTAGCCCAACATCAAATATGAAGTCAAAAAGTAGGGTGAAAGAACGAGAAAAGAAAATAAGTATCCATCTCAAAAAGCTACTACTGTGACAGAGACACTCGAGATACAAATCCAGAAAAGAGAATTGCTCCAAAATATCTGAAAACAAAGTCTCAGAGAAAAACAGTTAGAACACAAATTCAACCACTTATACCTGAGAAAATAAAGCAAGACTTTAAAGAAAGAGTTCAAATTTTTCTTATTCATTTGATTTTACAAATGATATGAAAGCTCTAGAGGAAGAAAATGGAAAAAGAAATGAGAGCTATAGAAGAAATGGAAAGAAATTAACAGCTCGGTACAAGATACAGAGCTTTATCCAGCAACAAATTCCTCAAAAATATAAATGGCCCAAATAGAAGTCAATGATTCCATAATACAAGAAGAAACATTAAACCAAAACCAAAAGACAAAAAATATAGATGAAAACATAAGATATAGTATAGCAAAAAGAAAGGAAATTTAAAAAACCTGAACCGGAAAACAGATTGAAGAGGGAAAAAAATTTAAGAATCAAGAATCACTGGATTATCTGAATGCCACATTAAAAATAAAAAGGCTAGATATGCTATTTCACAAAATCTTAACATTCCAAGACATCTTAAAACAAAGGACAAAGTAGAAAGAAAAATAATCCACTTCCTAAAAGAAACCCCACAAGGAAAACTCCTATGATTATTATAGCTAAGGCTTTCAAGTCAAAAGAAAATATATGACAAGTTGCTAAAAAGAACTCAAATACAGGGGCGGCTAGGTGGCATAGTGGCTAAAGCACCAGCCTTGGAGTCAGGAGTACCTGGGTTCAAATCCGGTCTCAGACACTTAATAATTACCTAGCTGTGTGGCCTTAGGTAAGCCACTTAACCCTGTTTGCCTTGCAAAAAAAAAACCTTAAAAAAAAAAAAAGAACTCAAGTACCTAAAAGTCATTCTTGGGATCACTAATTATCTAGCAGGTACTACTATAAAGGAATGGAGAGAAGGCAAAGAGCTGAGTATAATCTTACAAGGAAAAAAAAATTAGATCTTAAATGAAATAAAGGATCTTCAAAGGTTTCTAGTGAAAAGTCCAGCAACCTTTTAGTTATAAGAGAAATCAAAAGAAACATAAAGTATCAAAGAACTGGAATTTGAGAGAATATGTAATATGGAATGGAAAATAAATGCAGTAATGAAATTATGTAGGGAATGATTTCAGAAAATCCTAGGAAGACTTACGTGAACTGATGTAGAGTGAAGTGAACACAACTATAAGAACAAGTTATACAATGATAAGTATGGTAAAGACAAACTAATTTGAAAGACTTAGGAACTCTGGTCAATAATGATCGATCACAATTCCAAAGCATGTAAAACCTATGCACTTTTTGATACAGTGCAATATCCAGTAAAGAATGAGATATATTAGAGAGATATAGACATAGACATAGACATGTCACATACATGTAAATACACATATATGTATATACAAAATACATACACATATTTGTGTGTGTCTATGCATGTGTGTATATTATTTCCAGATAGATAGAGATAGCATGGGGGCACAGTCAAGGCTGTGCCCTGGTGTCCTTGGCAGTCCAACATGTTAGTCACTGGAGGCTACACCAATTATTTTCCTTAATTATCTATATTTGTAACAAGGATTTGGGTTCTGTTGAATAGATAAATGAAATTTAATTTTGAAAAATGAAATTTGTTTTAAAATAAAAAAGATTTATGTTACAACTACCATTTACAAATGGTAATATATAACAGTATTTAATAAAGAAAAAGATCAATGAATTAAATATAGAATTCCATAAAACAGGCTTTTAGATTCAGGTTGGTAACAACTTCTGTGGACTTACAAAATATCAAGCAAATGGAGATACCAAGGAGGTATAATTTATAGAGTGCTGGACCTTGAATCAGGATAACCACAGTCCAAATTTGGCCTCAGATACTAGTTTTGTGACCCTAAGCAAATCACTTAACCACTTTCAGCCTCAGTTTCCTCATCTATAAAATGGATATAGTAGCATTAATTCATAGGATTGTTGTGGGGATTCAAATGAGGCAATATTTGTAAAGTATTTTGCAATTCAAAGTGCTAAAAATACAAGTTATTATTTTTAAATAAAGTTAGAAAATTGTCAGGAATGCTTTCAAAGATCTGAAGTATTTTTCACTATTAAGAAATTATTACCAGAATAAAAAGATGTTTAATTTGATTTATATTTTGCCCATATATTTGTTACCTAAAATGACTTTGGGGGCAACCAGGTGGTGCAGGGGATAGAGCACCAGCCCTGGAGTCAGGAGTACCTGAGTTCAAATCTAACCTCAGAAACTTAACAATTGCCTAGCTGTGTGACCTTGGGCAAATCACTTAACCCCATTGCCTTAAACAAATAAAATAAAAATAAAATAAAATGATTTTGTACAATGCACAGAAATGTTCATTTTTAGTACATATGATAATACTTAACTTCAGAGATAGATGGTATTTTTCTTCACCTACCACTATTCAGTATCACAGATAATTATTATTGTGTCACCAAAAATATATTTCACCACAAAATCCATTACATAAAAAGAAACATTTGGATTTATAGTTTAACATTAAATATTCTCTCGAAAGTTTTTACACCGGGAAGGTATAATCCAGCTGCTCAAAATAGAAATCCAAATCAAAGATTTTAATTTTTTCACATTACACTATTTTGGTCAACTTTTGTCTTTACAATGAACTAAATCAAAAACTGAATAAAGAATACTGGATTTTTTAACATTTAAAACATCAGTAAGAGCTCAAATTTCCTTTGCAAAAGAAACAAGCTTAATATTTTAGGTTTATATGTTTCTTTCCTAAGGACCAAAGAATATACATTGTTCCCTTAGTTAAATTTTTTATGGTCCTACAAATATACTTATCAATTGCATTAAGCTAAATCACTTAAATCACTCAGAATCAGGACCAGCAGAAACAATTTGAATCATATTTCTTAACTGCATAGTTTTTAGTAACTGTAAGGATTATCCATTAAAGGTACAATAGAAATTCTTGAAATATAAACATTGCCTCATGAACTTACTAAACATATGAAATGTTTCTCTAAAAAGAAACGCACAGCACAGAATTCCTTTACTGTCAGTCTAGAGTTAAAAGGTACCTAAAACAAGAATATCAGATTTCCAAAAATTACAATAGTTAACTAAGCATTCAAGAATGTTAGCCATGATGGCCTGGTCTGTGATTAAAAGAAAAGAATTAATTAAAACAATGAAACACTACTTATTCCAGGTCTAATTTCAAATATTCCCTTAATTGTACAGATGTAATTCTTTTCACCCTGACCTAAACATAGTCCTAAGTCTGCTTCTAAAATTGCCTGATAAAAGGAGGGGCAGAGCCAACATGTACAGGGTAAAATAATTTTCCAGCCCAAGACAAATTAGAAGATAGGCAAAATGAACTGTCTTCCTGGGGTAAAAGTGAAACAAATTTCAGACTATGACCCAGGGACCAAGAAGCCTTGGGGCAACTCAATCAGCAGGGTAGCTTCCAGAATCCTTAGCCGACAGAGGTAAAATTTATAAAGAGAATAGTGCCACAGGTAAAAATGAGGTTAGACAACTGGTCAGAATGAGATTACAGGGGCTGCAGGGGCAGAGGAGGAAGCAGTGCCAGCAAAGGACAAAGAGAGACCAGGCAGAGGTCTGATGTCATGCATGGTTCAGTTTGTGTTTGAGAATGACCTGCACTCCCTGCTCCAGGGGGACACATCTTCTATCAATGTGCCTCCTACTCGATGGCAGGGCAAAGCCAAAAAACCCCTGGTCCACCCTCCCACCTCAGCTTCCCCCAATGCCCATAGTCAACCAATGGCACAGCTCTGGGAAAATGCATCGTCAGACTCCTGACAAATCTGGGTCCATGTCACAGAGCACTCCCAGGAAGGCGGGCAGGGAGCACTACAAACCCCCCCCCCCCCACAGTGCCTCCCAGATGAGATGCCTCAATGGTTTTGATGTAGAAGAAGGCCACTTGAGGCTCCAGCAAGACCACCTGCTGCTGTATCCCTCCCTTGCTGATCACATCCTTGACACCCCCTGACATTCACAATAACTTCTCTACTACCTGATCCTCATGCACTGGAGTTGTACCAATGACACACACAAAGAAAAATGAGCACTGATCTCAGGTACAAAAAGGATTCCTGGAAGAAGTGGGTGGAGGGGCAATTGAACAAAGAAATGATAGTAATATGTAAAATAACCTTTTTTAAAAAAATCAACAGCTTAATAAAGGAAGTACAAAAAATTGAAGAAAATAACACCTAAAAAATAGATCAAATGGAAAAAAGAGACAAAATACTTAAAAAGCAAAATTGACCAAATGGGAAAAGATGTAGAAAAATTAACTAGAAAGGAGAACTCTAAATAGTAGAATTGGTGAAACTGGGGGGGGGGGGGGGAGGCATAAAAAGCACACTGAAGAAAAAAGACTCCTTGAAAAATGGAATTGGAAATAGAAGCTAATGACCTCATGAGACATCAAAAAAATAAAATAAAATAAAAAGAATTTTTAAAAGATTGAAAATGTGAAGTATGACAGTGGAAAAACAACGAATCTGGAAAATAGAAGTGAAACTATTAAAAAATTATGGGACTATCTGAAAGCCATGATCAATAAAAGAATCTAGACATCATCTTTCAAGAAATTATCAAGGAAAACTGCTTTGATATTTTAGAATCTGAGGACAAAATAGAAAGTGAAAGAATTCATTGACCACCTCCTGAAAGAGATCCTAAAATAAAAATCCCCAGGAATATTATAGCCAAATTCCAAAGCTCCCCCCAGGTCAAGGAGAAAATATTTCAAGCAGTCAGAAAGAAATCATTCAAATTCCATTAAAACCATAGTCAGGATAACATAAGATTTAGCAGCTAACCCATTAAAGAAGCAGAGGTCTTGAAATATGATATTCCATAAGCAAAGGAATTAGGATTACAATGAAGAAGAATAGCCTATTTAGTAAAACTGAGAATAAACCTTTGGGGGGGGGTGGGAGAAGGAAAAGCGATATTTAATTAAATAAAAAAAAAACTTTCAAATTTTCATCATGAAAAGACCAGAGCTGCATAAAAATTTTTGCATTCAAACGCAAGACTAAAGGGAATCATAAAAAGGTAAACAAGAGAAATGATAAGTCATTTAAATAAAGTTAGGCTGTTCACAGTATATATGGAAAGATCATTCTTGTAATGCTTAAGAATTTTATCCTTTTTGAGGCAGTTAGAAATACACATAGACAAAAAAAATTGTTTTAAAGTATACATGGGGCGGCTAGGTGGCATAGTCAGGGTGGCTAGGTGGCATAGTGGATAAAGCACCAGCCTTGGAGTCAGGAGTACCTGGGTTCAAATCCGGTCTCAGACACTTAATAATTACCTAGCTGTGTGGCCTTGGGCAAGCCACTTAACCCCATTTGCCTTGCAAAAACCTAAAAAAAAAAGTATACATAGACAGAAGACACAGGGATAAGCATTCTTTGCATCATTTTGGGATGAATTTTTAAAAATCGATTGACTTGGAGAAAAGGAAAGGAGAAATAGAATGGGGCAAATTATCTTATATTAAAGAAATGCAAAAGAGCATTTATGAAAGAGAAAAGATAAAGGGGGAAGGTAGCAAGCAACATCTGAACATTATTCTCATCAGATTTGGCTCAAAGAGAGAATAACAGAAATATTCTGTTGGGGAGAGAAATTTATCTTAATTTTCAGGGAAAAAAGGAAGAAGGGGAAGAGAAGAATGGGGCTAATAGAAGGGACAGAGTACTGGGAGATATAATGGCTAGAGACGAAGCACTTTTAGGGAGGAACAGGGTGAAAGGGGGGGGGGGGGCAGAGCCAAGATGGTGGCAGGAGAAGAGCCTTTCCTAGGTGTTCTCCAAAATATTGACTCTAACTAAATTTTCAAGAGACAACCCATAGAAAGATCCAGTGAGGCAATTCTAACCCCTGTTCCACAGGGTTAGAAGGGCAGACCCACCAGAATGAAGAAACTTCAGCCTCCAGGAACAGCTCCAGGGCACCTGGGAGCCATGGCTCCCAGCAGCAGAAGCAGTTCCCTAACCTGCACCCCAGGGAGATATTTCATATAAAAGATTTTTTTTTGCAATGATATGGAAGCAGGGAAGGCAAGGGAGAATGAAGGAGTCTTCACTCTCATCAGAAATGGCTCAGAAAGGCAACATCATAAACACTCAATAGGGTATAGACATCTAGAGTAAAAAGGAGAGAAGGGGGACAAGGGGAAGGGGGAAGGGGATGTGGGGATAAAGGAGAGGGTAGATCATAGGAGACAATAGTCAGATATAACACATTTTCTTTTTAACTTTTTTGCAAGATAGTAGAATTGGGTGGCCCATCTGGGACCACGGGGCCAGGTGGTTGCTGGGTCTCAGGGGTGGTATGTGGGCTTGGGGCCTTTTGGCCCCAGGGCCAGTGCTCTGTCCACTGTGCCACTCAGCTACCTTATAGCACATTTTAGAAGAGGGACAGAGTAAAAGGAGAGAAAAAATATAATATATGGTAGTGGGGAGGAATGGATGGAGGGAATTACAATCAGCAACAGCAACTGTGGAAAAATAAGGAAGTAACTTCTGTGATGGATTTATGATAAAGAATTTGATCCACCTGAGACAGAGCTGATGGTATAAGACTGAAACACATTTTTTTCTCTTCCTTTTACTTTATTTCTTATGAGATTCTATATTTTTGTGGGGGAGGAGTGTTGTGTCATATGTATTCCAGGCTAAGAGCTATGAAGGGTTAACACAGAAATAGTTATGTGCTTTAACCAGCAAGATGTACTTCAGAGCTTAGATAAGGGAGTAGCTGCATGTCTGAGCTAACAAGGTGTATTCTCAGGCTCAGATAGATAGCACATTCTGAGATAATTACCTTCTGCACTCTGTTTATCAAATCACTGTTTGGTTCTCAAAACAATCACCTAAGACATGCACAAGGATATGCATGTAAAAAAAATGCTTGCTAAAACGCTTATGTAATTGGTTATGTAAATGTAGAGTATAAATGTAGAGTATAAAAATGTAGAGTATCATATTAACATAAAAAAAGAAAGAAAGAAACCAGGAGGGATGGGAATTCAGGGAAGCATGGAAGGATTTCCATGAACCAATGCTGAGCGAGATAAGCAGAACCAGAAAAACATTGTACACTCTAACAGCAACATGGGGGTGATCGTCATCCTTGATGGACTTGCTCATTCCATCAGTGCAACAATCAGGGACAATTTTGGGCTATCTGCATGGAGAATACCATCTGTATCCAGAGAAAAAGCTGTGGAGTTTGAACAAAGACCAAAGACTATTACCTTCAATTTAGAAAAAAAAATCGTATTATGTAATTTTGCTATCTCTTATACTTTATTTTTCTTCCCTAAGGATATGATTTCTCTATCATCACATTCAACTTAGATCAATGCATTCCATGGAAACAATGTAAAGACTAACACACTGCCTTCTGTGGGGGGTGGGTGGAGGGAAGCAAGAATAGGAGTAAATTTGTAAAACTCAAATAAAATCTTTCATCAATCTAAAAAAAAGAAAGAAGAGAGAGAGAAAAGGATAAATGGAGGTAAAATAGGTTGGAGAGAAATACATGGTAATCATAACAGTGAATGTGAAATGGAAGTAGATGACAATGTATTTTTTTCAAATGATGCTATAATATGTGGCTTACAAGAAACACACTTAAAGCAGAGAGACATCCACACAAGGTTAAAAAGGTAAAGGGCTGAAGCAGAATCTACTATACTTCAGCTGAAGGTAAAAAAAAAAAAAGCATGGGTAACAATGATGAGCTCAGATAAAGCAAAAGCAAAAACAATCTCTTCTATTTTATTTTTTAAATAAGGAAATGATTGATCTCTCAACACATTCAACTTAGATCCATGCATAGCAGGGAAACAATGTAAAGACTAAGAGACTGCCCTGGGGGTGGGGGGGGAGGAAGGGAGATAAGGGGAAAAATTTGCAAATTCAAAAATAAATAAATAAATTTTTAAAAAGGCAAAAATAGATCTAATTAAAAAAGAGATAAGCAGGGAAATTACATTTTGGTAAAAGATACCAAAGACAAAGAAGTGACATCAATACTAAACAACATATATGCACCAAATGGCATAGTATGCAAATTCTTAAAGGAAAAGTTAATTGAATTACAGAACGAAATAGATGGTAAAACTATGTGAGTGGGAGAATAAAAACTTTTCCCTCTCAGAGCTAGACAAATCTAACCAAAATTAACAGGAAAGAAGTTAAGGAGATGAAGAGAAATTTAGAAAATTTAGATGTGATAGACCTCTGAAAAAAAACTGAATGGGAATAGAAAAAAAAGAAACCTTTTCTCAGTCACACATAGCACCCACTCAAAAAATTGATCAAGTTTTTAGACATTAAAACCTCACAACGAAATGCAGAAAAGCTCTAATATTAAATGTACCCTTTTCAGATCATAATGCAAAAAAGTTCCATTAAAAAAGGACTTTGGAAACATAGGTTAAAAATTAACTGGGAACTAAATAATCCAGTTCTAAAAAATGAATGAGTCAAACAATAAATCAAAGGAACAATAAATATTTTCATTAAAGAACATGACAACAATGAGATAATACCAAAATTTATGGGATGCAGCCAGGCAGTACTAAATTCTATTTAACTTAGGGGAAATGTATATTTATACCTATAAAATAAAGGATCAACGAATTAGGTATACAACAAAAACAACCAAAATAGAAAAAGCAAATTAAAAATTCCCAATTAAATACCAAATTCTAAGTTCTAAAAATCAAAGAAGAGATTAATAAAACTGAAAGTAAGAAAGACATTGCACTATTATGTAAAAAATTAGGGGATTTTTTCAGAGGGGGGGATAGCCAAGTCGTTGATTTTTTTTAAAAAAAGATTTTACCAGTATCAAAAATGAAAAGGGTCAATTCACCACAAATGAAGATAAAATTAAAGCAATAATTAGGAGCTATTTTGCCCAATTATATGTCAATTATGGGGCAGCTAGGTGGCACAGTGGATAAAACACAGGCTCTGGAGTCAGGAGTACCTGGGTTCAAATCTGGTCTCAGACACTTAGTAATTACTTAGCCGTGTGGCCTTGGGCAAGCCACTTAACCCCATTGCCTTGCAAAAACCTAAAAAAGAACTAAACAATACCAATTATATGTCAATTATAAATCTAACAATCTAAGTAAAATTGATGCATATGTACAAAAATATATATTGCCCAGATTAACTTAAGAGGAAATAGAATATTCAAATAACCTTATCTTAGAAAAACAGATTGTACTAGCCATCAATATGTTCCCTGAGAAAAAAAATCACCAGGATCAGAATGATTCCCAAGTGAATTCTACCAAACATTTAAAGAGCAATCAATTCCAATACTATATAAACAATTTGGAAAGATAAGTTAAAAATGAGCCCTATCATATTCCTTTTACAATAAAATATGGGGTTTTAATGTCTAAACCAGGTATTAAAACTAATTTTCTTGATGAATATTGGCACAAAAATTTTAAGGAACAAGGAGATTATAAGGGTGTATCACAAAAAATCATACACTATGACCAAACTGAATTTATGCCAAGAATGCAGGATCAATTCAATATTAATTGACCATGTCACAAATAAAAACAAAAATTCATGATTATCTCAATAGATGCAGAAAAGGCTTTTGATAAAACACATCCGTTTTCATTAAAAAGTACTAGAAAGAAAAGAAATAAATGGAAATTTTCTAAAAATGATAAGAAGTATCTATCTAAAACTGAGAGTATGCATTATCTGTAATGAGTATGAATCTATAGCCTTTCCAGGATGATCAGGCTTGAATCGAGGATTCACCATAGCATTATTGTTATTTAATACAGTACTCGAAATATTAGCTATAACCAGAACACAATACAAAGAAATTGCTCATGAGGAGACTGGGCCAATATAATGAAAATGACAATTTTTCCTAAATTAAGTTCCTTATTCAATGCCATGTCATTCAAACTACCAAAAAAAATTTAATAGAGATAGAAAAAAAAATTAACAAAATACATCTGAAGGAACAAAAGGTCAAAAATATCAAAGGAATCAACGGAAAAAATGTGAAGATGATCTAGCCATGCCAGATCTCAAATGATACTGCAACAGCTTTGGATCCGTGAAATAGATTAAGTACACAATATACAATAATAAATTGCCATAGTCATCTGGTTGGTTCTTATCCTTCAATATCAAAGAAGACCAAAATGACAACACTGTTAGAGATAGTTACAGTGTGGCCAACAAGGCTGACAACAGACCAATAGGAGCTCGGAAGGCTCTTCCACAGGTCAGGTACAAATGGTCCATATGAACACCTGGGGTGTTCAGCTTATCCTAAACTGGGGTATGTCATATTTCCTTTGAGCTGCTTCAGTTCTGCCTTCCTCACAGAATACAGCTCTGTCTCTGAAGAGGACACAACATGCTGGGCAGTCCTATGCCTATATCTCCTTTGCTGCACCATCATTTCTAAAATTCTTTTTGGGGGCGGGGCCAAGATGGCGACAAGAAGGGATCCAGTCTTAGGAGCTCTGATAAAATTCATCAGCTAAGGACTCTAACTAAACTTTCGAGAGACAGAACCCACAAAGGGACCCAGTGAGGCAGTTCTCCTACTCAAGGTAACCTGGAAAAGAGCAGAAAGGCTCTGCTCCCCGGGATCGGAGAGGCGGCCTGCCAGAGGGGTGGCCTGCCAGAGCGAAAGAACTTCAGCCTTCCGGAGGCAGCCCCAAGGCCCTGGGAGTCTCAGCTCACAGCAGCGGGGGAGTCTCCTGAGCTGCACCCCGAGGAGCACCAGGCACAAAGCGGGGGAACAGCGGGGGACCTCTGCTGGAGTGAGCACATGGAGCCCAGCCCTCAGGGCACACAGCCAGCAACATGGTCTTTCCCCAGCTCTGATCCAGGAAACAGAAGCAGGTGGAGCTTGTAACCAGGAGCCCCAGGGCATGAGCCCATTGAGCTGAGGGAGGGGAGTGAAGAGAGAGACTGCAGAGCTCTGTCCTCTGCCCCTGGAACAGGACTCTGGGTCTCTGACCACATTCAGATCCTGATCCCAGTCTAGGCCCCACCATAGAACAGCAGGGCCCGCCCCACCTCAGCCCTGTGGCAGAGGGAGGTGCTTATGGTCATTCACAGACCAGGAGGGAGGACAGAGCCTCACACACTGAGACCCTTGTGGGAGTGTCCCAAAAGCTCAGGAAGCACCCCCAAACCAGGCCCAGGCTGGGAAAATGAGCAAGCAAAGAATCAAAAGGAAGACTATTGAGAAATATTTTGCTCATAAGCCCAAGAAGGATCAAAATACTCAGTCTGAAGATGAGGAAGCACAAGCTCCTGCATCTAAAGACTCCAAGAAAAACAGAAATTGGGCTCAGGCTATGACAGCTCAAAAAAGACTTTGAAAATCAAATGAGGGAGCTGGAAGAAAAACTGGGAAAAGAAAGGAGAGAGATGCAAGAAAAACCTGAAAATGAAGTCAGCAGCTTAGTCAAGGAAATCCAAAAAAATGCTGAAGAAAATAGCATGCTAAAAACCAGCTTAGGTCAAATGGATAAAACAGTTCAAAAAGTTATTGAGGAGAAGAATGCCTTAAAAAGCAAAATTGGCCAGATGGAAAAAGAGATAAGAAAACTCTCTGAGGAGAACAAATCCTTCAGACAAAGAATAGAATTCAGGGAGATTGATGAATTTAACAGAAATCAGGAATCAATACTTCAAAACCAAAAAAAATGAAAAATTAGAAGAAAATGTGAAATATCTCATTGAAAAAACAACTGATATGGAAAACAGACTTAGGAAAGATAATTTAAAAATTATTGGAATACCTGAAAGTCATGATCAGGAAAAGAGCCTTGACAGCATTTTCAGAGAATTACTAAAGGAAAATTGCCCTGATATTCTAGAAGCAGAGGGCAAAATAGAAATGGAGAGAATCTACTGATCCCCTAGAGAAAGAGATCCCAAAAAAACAACCCCTAGGAATATCATAGCCAAGTTCCAGAACTCCCAAGTCAAAGAGAAAATATTACAAGCAGCCAGAAGGACACAGTTCAAATATTGTGGAGCTGCAGTCAGGATCACACAGGACTTAGCAGCAGCTACATTGGAAGCTCATAGGGCTTGGAATACAATATACCAGAAGGCAAGAGAGCTTAGAATGCAGCCAAGAATGAACTACCCAGCAAGGCTGAATGTCCTCTTCCAGGGAAAAAGATGGACTTTCAATGAACCAGGGGAATTTCAAAGGTTCCTTTTGGAATGGCCAGAGCTGAACAGAAGGTTTGATCTTCAGATACAGGACTCAGGTGAAGCATGGAGATTGAAGGAGAGGGGGGAAATATGAGGGACTTAATGAGAATGAACTGCATGTATTCCTGCATAGAAAAATGACACTAATAATACTCATATGAACCTTCTCAGTTAATAAAGCAGGTAGAGAGAGCTTTTATAGTTGAAGCACAGGAGAAAGCTGAATTCGAAGATAAAATATGGTGTAAAAATGGAGTCAATAGAAAAGGGAAATGGAATGGGAGAAAGAAAAAGGAGAGGGGGAATAGTCCAAGATATTTCACATAAGATTTTTTTTATTACAATGAGCTATTGCAGTGATATGGAAGTGGGGAGGCAAGGGGGAATGAGGGAACCTTTGCTCTCATCAGAGATGGCTAGGAGAGGAAACCGCATATATACTCAATGGGGTATAGACATCTGGAGTAAGAAGGAGCGGGGAGCAGGGGGAAGGGGTGGGGATGTGAATAAAGGAGAGGATGGACCATGGGGGGAGAGTGGTCAGATATTATAACACATTTTCTTTTTTACTTCTTGCAAGGGTCTGGGATTGGAAGGCCTGCCCAGGACCATAGAGCCAGGTGGATTCTGGGCCTAAGGGGTGGTATGGGGGCTCAGAGCTTCTTGGCCCCAGGACCAGGGATCTGTCTGCTGCGCCACTCAGCCACCCTACAGCAGAGTCAGAGTGAAAGGAGAGAGAAAATAGAGTACGTGGTAGTGGAGAAATAAGAAAGGAGGGAGTTGCGATCAGCAATGGCAACAGTGGAAAAAATATAGAAATAACTTTTGTGATGGACTTATCATAAAGAATGTGATCCACCCATGACAGAGTTGTTGGTGTTAGAACAAAGACTCAAGCACATTTTTTGTTATTATTATTTGGGGGAGAGTACAGGGCAAGTGGGGCTGGATGGCCTGCCTGGGGCCACATAGTGGGGTGATCTTTGAGTGTCTGGGGCCGGATTTGGACCCAGGTACTCCTGGCTCAAGGGCCAATGCTCTTTCTGCCACCCAGCCACCCCTACTATTATTACTATTTTATTTTATTTTGGGTCTTTTCTTTTCTTTCTTTTTTTTGGTTTTTGCAGGGCAGTGGGGATCGGGTGGCTTGCATGTCACATGGCTGGGTGATTGTTGGATTTACGAGGCTGGATATGGACTCGGGTGCTCGTGGCTCCAGGGCTGGTGCTTCGTCATTGCGCCACCTGGCCATACCTACAATTATTAGTATTATTTTTTTTTATTTTAATTTTTTTCTATCCCTTTTACTTTTTTTGCCCAAGCAAGTCTATCTATATTCATGGGGGAGGAGGGGTATTTTGTTTACTTGTAAACAAGAATATTTTATTAAAGTAAAAAAACATTTGTACAAAATGAGAATAAAAAATAAATTTAAAAAAATAAATAAAATTCTTTTTGTTTTTTAGGTTTTTGCAAGGCAAATGGGGTTAAGTGGTTTGCCCAAAACCACACAGCTAAGTAATTATTAAGTGTCTGAGACCAGATGAACTCGGATACTCCTGACTCTACTGTGCCACCTAATTACCCCAATTCTAAAATTCTTAAAAGAGACCTTCAGGATTTCCCAGTATCACTTCTTCTGACACCCTCCTGTGTGAGTTCTCCATAACTTTTTGGCAAGTTTGTCCTCCTAACATGACAAACCCATCATAGTTGCATTGTACTCTCTATAGGTGATGTTGGAATGTTAGGAAATTTAGCTTGAGAAAGGACCTCAGTGTCAGTTATCTTCTTCTGCCAGGTGATCTTCAGAATCTTATTAAGACAATTTAAATGAAAGTGATTCAGTTTACTGGCATGTTGCTGGTTAACTGTCCAAGTTTTACAGGCATGCAGCAATGAGATCAGCACAATAGCTCTAAAGTCTTACAGTTTTGTAGTCAGTCAATATGTCTTCTCTCCCACTTTCTTTTAGAGCTTCCCAAATACTCAAACCAGCTCTGGCAATGCAAGTGTCAATCTCATTGTCAATGTGTACCTCCTTAGAAAGGTAAATGAACTTGTCCACAGTGCTCAAAAACTTCTCCATTTGCTGTAATCCATGGTTCTACATATGGATGGGTTTTTTGAGTGTCAATTGTTAGACCAACATTAGCACAAGCAGCAGAGAGTTGATCCATACTTTGTTGCATCCTAGCTTCAGTGCACTGAGGCACAGTGATCTGCAAACAGATCATACACTGTCACTCTCCTCACTTTCGTCTTGGCCTGTAGCCTTTTCAAGTTGAAAAATTTGCCGTCAGTGCAGTAACTGACCTTGAGGCCATGTTTGTCCTCAGTGAAGGAGTTTAATAACATAGCTGAAAACATCTAAAAGGCAAGGGAATAAGGACAGATCCTTGTTTCACTCCATTGGTGACTCCGAGATCCACTATCCAAAACCCAGGCTTATAAGCCACCATGGAACTGACATACAATACTGATGAACTCTAGACAACAAAATTTTGACATAATTCTTCATAAACCCTCATAACTGATGATATCAAAGGCCTTGGTCAGATCTACAAATGAAATTTTTCCTGGACTTGTCAGGCAGCAAACACCATATTGACTGTTCCTTGACCCTTTCTGAAGCCACACAGGGAAGTAACTATCTTCCAGGTGAAGGATCAGTCTATTTGAGAAGGACTCTGCAAGAATCTTACCACCAATGACTAAAAGAGAAACTCTCCTATGATTGTCATAGGACAATCTATTCCCTTTACCTTTATAGAGGTGGACAATGGCATCCTTGAATTCTTCATGCCATACAACCTGGAGTAGTTCAGTCAGCTTTCAGATAAGCAATGTGCTCCCCACCTTGTAAATCTCAGTTGGAATAGAATCAGCAACAGGTGCTTTGCCACATGAAAGAAATCTAATAGCATTTAAAACCTCTTCTTCAGTTTGAACTTCAGCTTGGGATAGATTGATTTCAACTTGAGGTAAACAGTAACTTCTGCATTGATTGATGATGGCATATTCAGCCCATCTCTACATTATTAATTAATGTATTTCCATCAGCACTGAGTAGTTGAGATGCACCCTATGTCTTTGGCCCATATATAGCCTTCAGGGCATCATAAAAGCACTTTGAGCTATTACTACTATCTGCATAAAACTGAATTTTATCTGTCTTCTTACTGAGCAAAGAGTCCTGCAACTCTCTAAACTTTGCTTGTATTTTGCTTTTGATGGCATTAAATGCTGTCTTTGTAGAAATAGATGAACTGTCCTGCTGATAAACCCTGTCATTGAGCAACTTCTATATTTCCCCATCATTTTCATCAAACCAGTCGATGTTTGTGTTCTGACCCAGATAAGCAAATGCAGTGCTTTATACTAAATCTCTGAAAGCTGGGGTACAAGGTATGTTGAAGAAAGACTAGCACCTCTGGTGTGAGGGTGACCAAGTCCTTTTCAGGGTTGCTTTCCACCTTTGAGGTCCACCTGAGTCACCTAATTCTCACCTGTGCCTCCAAGAAGCTGAATCAAACACAGCAGTCACACCCTGGTAAGCAATTTCAATAGACAGGCTAAATCAGGCTGAGGGTAACTGAGGGAGTCTCAAATTCATCAGTGTGTTTGGGGAGGCGGGGGGTGGGGGGGTGTTTACCCAAAGCATGCGAAGTCTTTAACTGCTAGAATGGGCAGATGAAAACACTTCATACCAAAAGTCATGAAGGCGGCTGAAACAGGGGTTGTGGAGCACTTAGAGATTTGTGAAACATCAAAGTTGCCAGGGTCATCCACAGCATCTAAACTCATCACCAGTTGTCTTGATTCTGTCTTACCACTGAGTTATGATGACTTTGGGAGAGAGAGAGGTCAATGACTTCTGCCTAACTTAAATCAAAATTATGCACAGATCAAAAGACATCACTGGCAACAGGTAAGTGACAAAGCAGCAGGTGTGGATATGCTGGAAACTCTAGTCACAATTTTACACATGGGGAGTCTAGGTCTTAGGGTCACTTGTCCACTGAAAGCAGCAGTGGGATTCAGTAGTCCCTAGGCTTCTGAGCAGCCCTTTGAAGGATCACACTGCTCATCTCCTGATGTGAAGAAGGACCTAGAAAAGGTCTGCTTACCCAACCCTGACTATGGCAGGTGGGATCCCCCCTGGCAGTCAAGAACCACAAAAAAATGTACAACTTCTTCAAAAAAGGTGCCACTCACCATTGGTGCATGGAGTGCACACACTCACAGACAACACAAGATCCAATAGACCAGAAAGACAAATAGCTCTTATTGCAAGAGAACTTAGCAGGTATATCCAAATAGCAGCTCTGAGTGAAACATGGCTGGCAAATGAAGGTCAGTTTACTGAAGTCATGGATACACATTTTTCTGGAGTGGCTGCAGTGAAGGGGAGCATCATGAAGCTGGAGTAGGTTTTGCAGTCAAAACTAATCTAGTCAACAGTCTTGAATGCCTACCAAAAGGAATGAATGACAGGCTCATGACAATGAGATTGTCACATATAGGAAAATGCCATGCCACCATCATCAATGGCTATCATCCCACTATGACGAATCTTGATAAAGTCAAAGAAAAATTTTATGAAGACCTGGAGACCCTCATCATCAACATACCAAAAGAAGACAACCTTATAATTCTAGGTGACTTTAATGCTAGAGTAGGCTCAGATGTCCAGATATGGCAGGGAGAACTTGGGAGGAATGGAGCTGAAAACAATAACAATGGTCACCTACTACTAAAGGCTTGTGCATCTCATGACCTTCTCATCATAAACCTTTCTTCCATTTATCTAAACAGAATAAAACTTCCTGAATGTTCTCACAGCAACCACTTGCATCTAATAAACTATGTGATTGTAAAGAGAAGAGACAGAATGGAAGAGAGTGATGAAGGCAATGTGTGGGGTGAGAGTGTTGGACTGCTCACAGACTCATCCTTTCCAAACTAAGCATTCACATTCAACCAAAGCAGTGGCCCCAAGGCAAAATGACTAGTAGAAGAATTAATGTCAAGAGATTAGACTATCTCTCTGAGAGACCCAAAATGCAAAAACAGTTTGTTTCTAACTTGAAGAAAAAGCTGAGCCAACACACAATTGACAACAGTGGAGCAGAAAAAGAATTGGCAACCATAGTAATCTGGTGCTTGATAAACTCAAGTATCAAGTTTTTGGGATAAGAACTCACAAATCTGAGAAAAACAACTAGGAGAACAGTTTCACAGAATTTGACAATAACTAGATAACGTCTCACACTGTATACCAAGATAAGGTCAAAATGGTTGCATGATTTAGACAAAAGGAGTGATACAATAAGCAACAATAGTTTACCAGTCAGATCTATGAATAAGGAAATGACCAAATGATCAAACAGAGATGGAGAGAATTATGGGATACAAAAATGATAACTTTGATTTCATTAAATTAAGAAAATTTTGCACAAACAAAATTAATGCAGTCAAAATTAAAAGAAAAACAAAAAACTGGGGACTGGAGGAGATGGAAAACCTTGGAATTATGGCAAATCTCTCTTATATAGAAAACTGAATCAAATTTATATCATTCCCCAATTGATAAATGGTCAAAGAATATGAATGGGCTTATAGATAAAAAAAAAGTTAAAGCTATAATATAATCATACCAAAAAAAGCTCTATTCTAAATCATTATTGATTAGAAAAATTAAAATTAAAAAAATTAAAAACTACCCCACATTTATCAGACTGATGTCAGAAAAGTGAAATGGGTGTTGGAGGAATGTGGAAAAACTGGGACAATAATGCATTATTGTAGAATTGTGAAATGATTCAACCATTTTAGAGAGTCATTTGAAATTCTGCCCAAAGGGCTATAAAACTATGTATACCATTTGGTGGAACATAAGGTATTATGAGATTTCCTACTATCATTATTAATTCTATTCCTTCTGATTACCTTTTCTTTATAGATTTAACTAACAAATTATTAGATACATAAAAATAGAAAACTCTTATACATTTTTCACTCTTACCAATACATAATACTCCTTTCCATATTTTTCTAATTTGAATTGTTTTCATAAATACTATTTCTGTAACATTTGCTGTATTTCTTTAATTTTCAGTTGTATATTTTAGATCAAGTTGTCAACTTGTACATTCCAAAAAACTTTAAGAAAAGTTTAGCTTAGTTTAGACAATAATCAGAGATGCAAATTAAAATAAATTTAACATACCCCATTATATGCATCCAATTTACAAAAAATAATAAAAACCAACAAAATAATGCTGGTGGGGTTACATGGAAAGAGATTCAATAGAATTGCAAACTACTATGATCTTTTTTTGAAGAGCATTTTGACAGTAAATGAAAAGGTTATAAAAATATCCACACACTTCTTTTGTAATAATTCCATTATTAGCAACATAAGAGTATTTTCAAAATTAATATCAATCTCAATTATATGTAATTACTACAAAACTATAAACAATAAAAATTAGTAATAGGAAAATGGTTAAATAAGTGGTAACTGTTCAAAGAAATTAAGATGAACAAGAATCAGGAATACACAAATCTGGAAATACATGGAAATAATGCAAATAAAAAAGCAGAACAAAAATAAAATATAATTATTGAAAATTCGAGGAAGCATGAATGAAAATTATTAGACAAAGGATCTTGACAGAGACAGAGAAATTAAGAAGTGGCATGTGACTTTAGACAGCAAAATGAATTAATTCAAATTAAAATAATTAATGAAGCACTGTTGTTTGAATTGATGTTTAATAATGTTTCTAATGAAATGTTTAATTTTCATTTCCAATTTCTCATGATTTTTTCCCTTTGTTTTGATTCTTCTCCTCCAGTATCATTAATATGGAAATAACATGATTGTACATACATAACTTTTATCAGATTGTCTGCTATCTTAGAGTGGGGGGAAGGAAGGAGAGAAGGAAAAAAACTTTACAAAAATGAATATTGAAAAGTATCTCTACATAAAATTGGATAAATAAATAAAAATAAAAGTAGGTAATGGAATATTGTTACCACCATTTTAAATATGATGAATAGAGTCAGAAGGGATAAGTCATTAAATAGCCAATAAATATAAAACTCAGAACTGCTGAACATATCTATCACAACTTATTGTAACTGAAAAAAATATTCCCACATCATCTTATTCTAATTCCCAATTCAAAATAAATAGGTTGCCACAAAAATAAGCTAACATTTAATTAAAGAACCATGCAATGAAGAAAAGTGGTTCTGCAGTACAACAACTAATGCAAATGTCCTCATTTTTCCTTAATAAATAGAAAAGCAAATAACCAGGTCACATCATTAATAAAGTAATTAAACCTTTTAAACATTATTAACCATCTAAAATGTATAATGGTTTATAGGTCCCTCTGACAATAAAATTATAAATAGAGAACCTTGTAAACACATAATAGTCTAGGTTTATTTTCTAAATGAAAGTATTTTTTAAGTTATTGGTGAATTTAGACTAGCTTTCCAGGATACAATTAGCTCCCAAATTACTGAAGAAAAATGATGGGTTTTTTATTGCTTTTTCCAGATAGAAAATAACAGGGTATGACTTATTCTTTATGTATTAAAAGACAATTCAGAGCAGAACAGATATATAAAGGACAGCTAATATTTAAATGATATTAATCTTTCTAATGCAATATAGAAGCAACATAGTGAACAATGAAGAACATATTTAATTAGAAATTGAATAACTTGCCAAAGATACATTAGTAAATTTCAGATGGAACAAGTCCAAAGACAGACTAAGCAAAGCACTAAAACAAAAGGACTTTATTTACCAAGGAACCCTGTAAATCATTTTTTCCTTAAGTACTCAAGTAAAGAATCCTATTATTACAAATGCATATCTCAAATTTATTTATGTCCTAAATTCAACCCTCCTTGCTTTAAAAAAATTCCCAAAATATATAAACCATCCAAGTTAGTTAAAAAATATCTAAAACATTCATCTAAATTCAAGCAAATATTAAAATATATTCTGAAAAATTGCTATTATATTTTACCAAGTATGTTTTGTTTTGGATTTTTTGATAAAAACTAAGCATATAAAAAAGTGCAGCAGAAAAAGAGGCATAAACATTAAGAATGCTAAATACTGCTCACATTTTCTATGGCTTCTGTCTGTTCATTGCTATAATCTCTATATTGTCCCAGCATCTGGTCAACTTGTCGGAGGTTTCGATTGGTGTCCTTCAGAAAGAAATTATATGGCATTAATTGTTTGCAAATACTATTACATACCCCCTGACTCCTACATGTATCTTGTAGCATGACAAATGCTACAGGATGACGAAAATTATATATAGTATGCATTTTCACATTATTTACATCAAACTATTTAAAAACATTAATTTTAGTCTGAGATAAAAATGTTTATCCCCTTTAATGATTAAGAACCAGATCCAGATTTTAAATTCCCATTCAAATTTATTTACCAAATTAATAACTAAGCTTTCAATAGAACTTAAGCACCCTAGCTATAAATACTTTGATCCCTCAGCATTAATCCATTATCAAAGATCAAACCCATTTAATTATATATAGCAGAAATAAAGGTAAATGTTAGTCACATAAAAATTTAACCTTTTTTCATGACTTCAGTTAGGAGAACCAAAAAAAGGTTTTAACTTTTACCCACTACCTAACAGTTAAAGCTGCCTGAGTTAATACCAAAAACCATTTCTTCCAGAAAAAGGTGTTAGACTACAGGACCATGAATGTAGAGATCCTCCTACAGATAAGGACAGGAGCCTAGGGAATTCTGGCACACTGGGAAAGATCACTGAGGAGTATATGTGTGACAGAGCTAAGATCCTTACACAAATCCTTTTTCCTCCAAATACAAATACTCTCCATTATTTTGGGGGGATTTGATTTGTGATTACATTGATATAGAGAATTCCAGGGAAAAAACAATATATATCACTGAAAATCAGCACCTGCTCTGGAGCATAGTCTTAGAGAGCAATCTGTAGCAATGAAAAGTAAAATTATTTGCTTAGAATCAGAGAAAGGATGCATCAGAAATAATTAGAACTTAGGTCCTTCTGACTCCAAGGCCTGCTCTCATATGATATTGTCCTCCCTTAAATATTATATTTCTACCAAAAGGGTTTTTTTTTAATCCCAACAGAGCCCATTTAAATCCAACATGTCTGTTCTGAAGGTTTAGTAAAGAGACATTTTCATATTCACAAATTAAGCTGCTATTCCACCTTCCAATAAAGTCTGTTCCAAGACCCTATGCTCTTGAATGCTATGATGCCAGGAGAGTACAGACACTATGACAGAGCCTATCAAATTAGAATTGGTTAGACTACATATCCAGCGACAGTCTGTATGTCTGCCATTCGAGGACCAGTCTAAGATCAGAAAGGTTCATTCATCAAAAGCTTGGCTATTGGATGATGAAATTTTAGGGCAAAGAAAATAGAAGGGTTCTACGTACAGTAGGGAATTCCTACTGTCTCTGAAGAAGAAGTATCCATACCAATAAAATCAATGATCCTTGAAGGATGTTTTGTCTCTAAACGAGCCTCCTTAAAAGGCTGGGACTATGTCTTAATCATGCTTAAATTGTCTTCAAAACCTAACACAGTATCTGAACCATACTTAAATATTTATTTAAACAATATGCAAAAGTATAAACAACTAAAAAAAGTGAAAACTCATTTCTTTTAAAAAAAGGGTAAGAGTAATGGGATAATGAGAATAAATTATAATTATCACATCCTTTCTTTTCTCTTTGGCTTTGTCATCCTGCCATCCTTTCAGTTATTTCCCATTCTTTTTTCTCAAAGAAGGACAAAAAGCTTGCTTAAGCCTAATAACAATATTGGTATTACTGGCCAGATTCCTCACCATAATTCAGTCTATATTCATACATCCTATCATACCATATCATTCCAGTAAATGTTCATACTACTAAAAAAAAGCTGTCGGGGGTGGAGCCAAGATGGCGACATGAAGGGATCCAGTCTTAGGAGCTCTCTGATAAAACTCATAAGCTAAGGACTCTAACTAAACTTTTGAGAGACAGAAACCACAAAGGGACCCAGTGAGGCAGTTCTCCTACTAAAGTGGAAAAGAACAGAAAGGCTCTGCTCCCAGGGATCGGAGGGGTGGCCTCCAGAGGGGTGGCCTGCCAGAGTGAAAGAACTTCAGCCTCCTAGAGGCAGCCCCAGGGCACTGGGAGCCATGCTCACAGCAGCGGGGGAGTCTCCTGAGCTGCACCCCGGGGAGCACCAGGCACAAAGTGGGGAAACAGCGGGGGACCTCTGCCAGAGTGAGCATGTGGAGCCCAGCCCTCAGGGCACACAGCGTGCAGCTTGGTCTTTCAGCAGCCCAGACCCGGAAACAGAAGCTGGCAGAGCCAGTAAGCAGGAGCCCCCAGGGCATGAGCCCATTGAGCTGAAGGAGGGGAGTGAAGAGAAAGAGACTGCCAAGCTCTGTCCTCTGCCCCTGGAACAAGACTCTGGGGCTCTGACCACATTCAGATCCTGATCCCAGTCTAGCCCCTCCCCCATAGAACAGCAGGGACCTCCCACTCGGCCCCCTTGGCAGAGGGGGTGCTTATGGTCATTCACAGACCAGGAGGGAGGACAGAGCCTCACACACTGAGACCCTTGTGGGAGTGTCCCAAAAGCTCAGGAAGCACCCCAAAAACAGGCTAAGGCTGGTAAAATGAGCAAGCAGAGAAATAAGAGGAAGACTATTGAGAAATATTTTGCAAATGAGCCCAAGAAGGATCAAAATACTCAGTCTGAAGATGAGGAAGCACAAGCTCCTGCATCTAAAGACTCCAAGAAAAACAGAAACTGGGCTCAGGCTATGACAGAGCTCAAAAAAGACTTTGAAAATCAAATGAGAGAGTTGGAAGAAAAACTGGGAAAAGAAAGGAGAGAGATGTAGGAAAAACCTGAAAATGAAGTCAGCAGCTTAGTCAAGGAAATCCAAAAAAATGCTGAAGAAAATAGCATGCTAAAAAACAGCTTAGGTCAAATGGATAAAACAGTTCAAAAAGTTATTGAGGAGAAGAACGCTTTAAAAAGCAAAATTGGCCAGATGGAAAAAGAGATAAGAAAACTCTCTGAGGAGAATAAATCCTTCAGACAAAGAATAGAATTCAGGGAGATTGATGAATTTAACAGAAATCAGGAATCAATACTTCAAAACCAAAAAAATGAAAATTTAGAAGAAAATGTGAAACATCTCATTGAAAAAACAACTGATATGGAAAACAGACTTAGGAAAGATAATTTAAAAATTATTGGAATACCTGAAAGTCATGATCAGGAAAAGAGCCTTGACAGCATTTTCAAAGAATTACTAAAGGAAAATTGCCCTGATATTCTAGAAGCAGAGGGCAAAATAGAAATGGAGAGAATCTACCGATCCCCTAGAGAAAGAGATCCCAAAAAAACAACCCCTAGGAATATCACAGCCAAGTTCCAGAACTCCCAAGTCAAAGAGAAAATATTACAAGCAGCCAGAAGGACACAGTTCAAATATCATGGAGCTGCAGTCAGGATCACACAGGACTTAGCAGCAGCTACATTGGAAGCTCATAGGGCTTGGAATACAATATACCAGAAGGCAAGAGAGCTTAGAATGCAGCCAAGAATGAACTACCCAGCAAGGCTGAATGTCCTCTTCCAGGGAAAAAGATGGACTTTCAATGAACCAGGGGAATTTCAAAGGTTCCTTTTGGAATGGCCAGAGCTGAACAGAAGGTTTGATCTTCAGATATAGGACTCAGGTGAAGCATGGAGATTGAAGGAGAGGGGGGAAATATGAGGGACTTAATGAGGATGAACTGCATATATAGAAAAATGATACTGACAATATTCATATGAACCTTCTCAGTTAATAGAGCAGGTAGAGGGAGCTTTTATAGTTGAAGCACAGGGGAAAGCTGAATTCGAAGATAAAATATGGTGTAAAAATGGAGTCAATAGAAAAGAAGGGAAATGGAATGGGAGAAAGAAAAAGGAGAGGGGGAATAGTCCGAGATATTTCACATAACAAGATTTTTTTTTTATTACAATGAGCTATTGCAATGATATGGAAGGGGGGAGGCAAGGGGGAATGAGGGAACTTTTGCTCTCATCAGAGATGGCTAGGAGAGGAAACAGCAAATATACTCAATGGGGTATAGACATCTGGAGTAAGGAGGGGAGAGCAAGGGGAAAGGGGGGGATGTGAATAAAGGAGAGGATGGACCATGGGGGGGAGAGTGGTCAGATATTATAACACATTTTCTTTTTTACTTCTTGCAAGGGTCTGGGATTGGAAGGCCTGCCCAGGACCATAGAGCCAGGTGGATTCTGGGCCTAAGGGGTGGTATGGGGGCTCAGAGCTTCTTGGCCCCAGGACGAGGGATCTGTCTGCTGTGCTACTCAATGACCCTACAGCAGAATCAGAGTGAAAGGAGAGAGAAAATATAGTACATGGTAGTGGAGAAATAAGAAAGGAGGGAGTTGCAATCAGCAATGGCAACCTTGGAAAAATATGGAAGTAACTTTTGTGATGGACTTATCATAAAGAATGTGATCCACCCATGACAGAGTTGTTGGTGTTGGAACAAAGACTGAAGCACATTTTTTGTTATTATTATTTGGGGGAGGGTGCAGGGCAAGTGGGGCTGGGTGGCCTGCCTGGGGCCGCATAGTGGGGTGATCTTTGGGTGTCTGGGGCCGGATTTGGACCCAGGTGCTCCTGGCTCAGGGGCCAATGCTCTGTCTGCCACCCAGCCACCCCTACTATTGTTGCTGTTTCATTTTATTTTGGGTCTTTTTTTCTTCTTCTTTTTGGTTTTTGCAGGGCAATGGGGATCGGGTGGCTTGCATGTCACATGGCTGGGTGATTGTTGGGTTTACGAGGCTGGATATGGGCTCGGGTGCTCGTGGCTCCAGGGCTGGTGCTTCATCCATTGCGCCACCTGGCCATACCTACAATTATTACTATTGTTTTTTTTAATTTTAATTTTTTTTCTCTCCCCTTTACTTTTTTTCGCCCAAGAAAGTCTATCTATATTCATGGGGGGAGGGGTATTTTGTTTACTTGTAAACAAGAATATTTTATTAATGTAAAAAAACATTTGTACAAAATGAGAATAAAAAATAAATTTAAAAAAAGGCTGTCTATGGGCTGTTTTACTAAAAAAAAAAAATTAAAAACCTCAACTCCAAATTAAAAGTTGTATGAGTATCTGCTAGCCCTTTTTTTCATTGTGCTGTATTTTTAAATAAAATAAACTTTTAGACTCATCTTTGAAAACTTACCTGCAAAGTACTTGTTAAGGTGTGAATCTTTGAAGTAACATCTGCAGCATTATGTCGTTGGGTGCGAGACTTCTGCCTGTCCAATCGACCATGATGATAGTATTCTGATTCACTGGATGAATCTGCCATTGTTATCTTGAAACTCTTTCTAAAAAGGAGGGAAAGGAAGTGGTAGTGGAAAAGGAGAAGAAGAGAAGAAAGACATGGAAGAAGAAAATTATTAAGTTTTAAGAGGATAAGAAATTCCCCGCCTCCCAAGACATAAAGCCGAGAGACTGAGGCCGAAAGCGAGATACCAGTAGCCATGGATCCCTACAGACAGTCCCAGCCCACCTGCTTCGACCGTGTGAAGATGGGCTTCGTGATGGGCTGCGCCATGGGCATGGCAGCCGGGCGCTGTTCGGCACCTTCTCGTGCCTCAGGATCAGGATGCGGAGCCGGGAGCTGATGGGCGGAATTGGCAAAACCACGATGCAGAGTCGGGGTACGTTCAGGACATTTATGGCCATCTGACCACAGCAATTCCATCTTTCCCACCACCACAATCCCCAGCCCACACACCTCCTTGTGTAATATAATAAAAAGCTTTGAATATAAAAAAAAAAGGATAAGAAGGGAAGTTGTTGACTAGAAAAATCCTTGCATCAAATATCTCTTATTAAATGTCTGATACCTAAAATAAATAGGAACCTAGCAGAACACCAACAGAGGGGGGTCTTTGGGTCATGGGGACCCTGGCGGGAGATAGCTTTGTAAGGTTTGTGCAGGAAGGGGCATTGGCTGTGGCTAGTTCCCTGCAGAAAGAACATAGGAAGTCCCCCCAGGGTTTCCCCACTTATCCTACTGGCCCCAACCTCATAAACCTAGTTCAGACAAGGAAGGAGACCTGCTCAATCCTGCCTGGCATAGTAACTGGGGCTCAGACTGTCCCCAGTCCCAATATAGGTCTCCCCTGGAAGTACATCTACCTGTGTTTATATAAAGGGGAGAGGAATGGTAAGGACAGTGATTCTAAAGGTCAGTTACTTGCTAGTAGACCAAAAACATTACAGTTATCCAAAGGTCAGGCTCATGCCCTGGATGAAGTACAGTGTTTGTGAATCTGATGGATCAGGGTGTGAGAAGTATACTTAGTACTTATCAGTTCAAGTTTCTTGTACCCAAGCTGGAGATTTGCAGACCTCTAGAACTTCAGGATCTTAAGGCTTTTAAAGCCTGGGCCAATGAGCAACACTGGTGAATGAATTTAGCCCTAGGAGGTACCAGCCTCAGCTCTTCCCTAAGTGTATACCTTGAGTAAATCAAATGATTGCCAAAATTAAAAAAAGTATGTGTGTGTGTACGTACATATATATATACATATATATATATATATATACCACAAACATTAAGACCAAAAACCATTCCATAACTAATAAGAAGTAAAGAATATGAACAAACTTATCAAAAGAATGGCAAACTATTAAGGTATGTATGAATGATTGTTCCATATCACTAGCAATGAGAGAAATATAAATCAAAAAACTCTTGAGGTTTCCCCTCATACCCAGCAAATTGGCAAAGTTAATAAAAAATAGAAATAGTCAATGTTGGAGAGACTTTAAAAACAAAGGATACTAATTCAGCAATTATTAGTGCAACTATGAAATGGTCCAAACTTTCTAGAATCATGGAATTATCCTAAGAAAGTAACTAAAATCTCCATTCTCCTTGTCATGAAGGGCCCACTGCTAGGTATTTAATTAATTAAGTCAAGGATAGAGAAAGAACACAAAAATATGTCTAAATGGTGGAATAAAGAGTAAAATTTTTAAAAGCAGTGGTAGCAAAAAAAGTGGTAGCAAAGAACTAGAAAGAAAACACTGTAGATATCTATCAATTGTAAAATGGCTAAGTAAATTATGGGACATGACTATAAAAGAATATTACCGTGCTGCAAGAAATGGAGTAACAAGAAACAAACATAAAATTTTGAGAAAAGCATAGGAAGACTTTTATGAACAGAAAAAAGCCAAAATATATATATATATGTATGTAAATATCTAAATATACATATAACTTTATACATATATGTAAATGAATACAATTATATAAACGCAAAAATAAAAAATAAAGCTGAATTTTGTGTAATTGTAATGTCCAAGTTTGGCCTCAGAAATAGAAACTGCACCTTACTCTCTCCCTTAAAGAGTTGAGAAACTCAAGCATTACATATATTGTCAAACTCAGTTGATATGTCATTTAGTTTTGCTAACCTGCCTAATTTTTTCTCTTTTTTCCTTCGTAACAAAAATGATTCAGTCAGCAGGGTTATGTTCAAAGACCAAGGTGATACGAAAATAAACAAAATCAACAAAAAAGTTTACTCATAAAATTAGTCATTAATTTTAAAATTGATTCAATCACATAAAGTTGATATTAGATTTGTATGTTACTGCTAAGTGACTGAAAAATTATATCTAAGAAATATCTAGAAAAAAATCAACAAGGACAACCAAATTCTAAGGAATTTAGAGATAGTAGAATATTAGATTAAAAGATACATTCTATCCTCTTCCCCCTTCTTACCAAATTTAAAAAATGCATATAGTCCTTTTTAAATATTCTGATAACACATAAATTTTGAGGAAAAAAAACAAAAATGTGCACCACATAATTTCTCGTAGAACAATAGCAAATTGTGTTACAAGAAACATTAGACTCAGAGGAATTGAGTAGGAACTGAGTTCAAATCCCATCTCTGACATTTATTAGTTGTTCAATACTTAGTAAATCATTTTCCCTCTCTGGTCTTCAGTTCCTCAATCATAAAATAAGGTGGTAGTCAATGTTAGTCTAAGATACCTTCAAATTCTAAATCTTATGTTTCTACCTTTTTAAAAAATGGCCTTAAGATGGCAAATTGTGCTGCAAACAAATCTACTCTAAATATAATATTCTTCTTTTGTTTTGGTTCGGTTTTGCTAGGTCAATTATTGTCTCTGACCTATCTCCTACATTCCTCAAGGCAGTACAGGATTATAGACACCTCAATAGATCCTTAATGCTTAGTGGGAAGCATTACACTAAATTCAGGAGCTATATTTACTAAGTTCTTCCCCAGAAGGTTACAAAAGTGCTTAAAGCGCTAAACAAGCAAATTGAAAGGAAAAGAAATGCTATATTTAATAGTATAATGCCTCAAAAATTGTCTCTCTTCCTTTATGGCCACTCTCCAATAAGCATGTACAACATCATCTAAAATCATCTTTGAGAAAATGCTTAAGGGGAAAATGCTAAGGGAAAAAAATCTTAAATTGAAATTCCATTTAGCTTTGACTTTTAGTTCTCTATTAACACCACAGTCAGGATAACGTCAGTAAAAATGGAACTAAATCTTAAAGAATAATAAAAGTTGATGAATATGGAAGATATGAACCTGTATGTAATCTATAATTTTACATATACACCCATTTAAGCTCTGTTTTAACTTAAAAACACAGGGATTTATTCAAGTAATAATATTATACCTTTTTTTAGACAATACAAAAATCCTGGATGTTATCTTGTTAGGTTTTAATAATAAAAAGTCAATGATACTAGTCTTTCTATTTTAATAAATATGGTGATGAGATCTTGGATCATTTTTGACAAAACATGGCCCTACTGACAAACAATAACTTTTATTTATTTCAATAAAAGACAATTCTAAGAATTAAAGTCATTTCAAGAAATAGGTAGAGGGGGAAAACTTTTTATTGTAACTATTGATAGTGAATATGATAATCATAATTACCATCTTTGGGTTACTTTGGTTTTTCCATGAGGCAGCAATTTTTTTTTAACAATAATCAGCTCTTGTCTAGCACACAATGGACACACACACATTTATCTGAATCCTCCAACCAGTTCTAAAGCTAAAATCCTACCGTGCAATCTTTTTAGTGCTATAACTGAAATATAAAAGTATTCATCCAAGAATCTTTTTATTCTATACTTTAAATTATTTTATTATTTTTATATTGTAAAACAGATTATAAACTTAATAACATTAATTAGGTTTAAGATGCTAGGCAAATATTGAAGTTATATGCAACAAACAGAAAAATGTTTAAAATTTTAATCACACAACTAAAGTCTACATACTTTTAGTAAGGAAGAATCATGATTTCCAGCATGAGACATCCCCCAGTATGCATTTAAAATGTGTGCAACTGTTAATTCCAAAAACTGGAGCAACAAATGAAGGATGTTCAATCTCCCGGATCTGATGGTATACATATAGAGAAAAGTCAAGTATAAAGATAAAATAAAGATGGGAAATAAAGGGTACCAAGTATATGGAACATTCAGAAAACATTATAGTACTTTTAAGCACATAAGATTCATGCCCTAAGAACTCAAACACAACTAAAATAGGAATTATTAGTGCCAAGATCTAATTTTCCTAAAAAGTTTCACAAACAATGTGCTACCAAGACCATCAAGGATTCAGGAACAGTAACAAGATAAGTACTGGGAGCAACATAGATGTCCACATTGTCTGTATTGAACCAAGGAGTTTTCTTCTAAGTTTTTGGTTTTTAAACACTATCAGGTAAATTGGAATACCCAGATTAAAAATACTAGTCATCTAGACCCAGAAAGCAATGATAGTGATACAAAAAAGGAAAAGAAAAAGTGGGTAAGAAGGTATCAATGCATCAATGAAACATTTTTAAAACAAACAAGAGAGAGAAAGCAGTTCAGAGGTCCACAAAAACAGAAAGTAGTGCTGATTTTATTACCTTAAATTTTATATTTTTAAAAGCTGTATATAATAGATGCAGAATTATACTCAGACATATATATCTAACCCTCTTTTACTGGGTCTTTTACTTTTTTCCACAAATATAGTGTATTTATATTTGCTGGTATTTGTCCAAGTCATTAATTTTTTTTTAACTAAAAAAAGGCTAAAGTTTATAGCAACTCATTTTGTGATGACAAAAAACTAGATACTAAAATCTCCATTAATGGGAGAATGCCTAAACAAATTATGGTGTAGGGAGTACTACTGTGCTATAAGAAATGTCAAAGGAAATGGTTTCAAAGAAACCTGGGAAGAGTTGCATGAAGTGATACAAAGTGTAGTGAGCAGAATCAAAACAATTTACATAAACAATTTACAATCAATTTACAAAAACACAGTAAACACAAACAACTTTAAAAGACTTATGAACTCTGATGAATCCAATGACTAACCATACTTCTGAGGACAAAGATGAAGCATTATACCTACATCCTGACAGAGAGGTAAAGGACTCAAGATACAGAATAAAACATATTTTCAGATTTAGCAAAAAATGTAAATATGATTATAAAATTTTCTTTGTCATTCAAAATCTTTCACAACCTGGTCCCCTCCTTCCAGTATTCTTTCACTCTACTCTCTTCTAAGTTCTTTACAATCTAATGACACTGGTCTTCTTGTACAAAAATATCTTCAATTTCAGGCATTTTTAACTACCCTCCCTCTTCATCTTCAAATTCTGGATTTATTTTAAGCCCCAGATAAAATCTTTTTTCAACAGGAAGCCTCTCCTAATTCCCATTAATGCCAGTGCCTTCCCTCTATTGATTATCTCATGATATTTCCCCAATAGACTGTAATAATGAGCAGAATTCAACATATTACAACCAAGGAATTACAAATGAGAAGCAGTATAGGACATCAAAAACAGAGATGATTAGAAAATAGACTGATCACATGGCAAGAATGATGTATGATCAACAGACAACTCTACTGATACTCTTAATAATATCAAATGTCGGGCAGCTAGGTGGCACAGTGGATAGAGTACCCGCCCTGGAGTCAGGAATACCTGAGTTCAAATCTGCCCTCAGACACTTAATCTAATTACCTAGCTGTGTGGCCTTGGGCAAGCCACTTAACCCCATCTGCCTTGCAAAAAAACTAAAAACTAAAAAATAACAATATCAATGTCAAGATAATGCAAAGAAGACCCTAGCTAAATAGTGTATGTCTGTATGTATCTATGGGACCTGGGCTAGAGTTGCCTAGAATGGATGGACACAGATGGGTTACAGTCTGCATAGCAGAAGGGAATACCCACTTCATTGAGATCACAGGTCCATTGCAGTATTTCCTACAAACCAAACAATTTCTAAAATTTCTTTCTATCCTCTTGCTTGTCCACCTTTATACTGAATTCCCAGAGTATCAGGTAATGAATTGACCTGATTTAGAATCTCATGTAAAATTTTTTAGACTCTACTTCATTCTCTGCAATGGTTTAAAATGAACTTCAATTCACTACAATCTATGTGATCCCTTTACCTAAACTCATCATAAACAAGGCAAGGCAACATGACCATATTTTCCATAAAAAGATATTTACTGCTGCCCTTTGCTACATGAATTCAACTTCACCAGTTCCTTTATTCTCTTAATAAATCATGAAATTAGTACCTAATTGGAGAATTTCATACTTTTATCTAAACCCTCGAAAAGGAGATAGGCAGGGAGGAAGGAGAAAAGACTCAAAACAAATCATCACTTAATATACCAAAGAGATCTAATAATAAAAAAAATCCATTCCATTACAAAAAGAATTAAATTTTTATTATTTTATTATTATCTTTAGTGAGAATGATTATATGAGATTAGGATTTTTTACATAATTTTAAAATCATGTCAACTATACAAATTGAGGGGGAAAAGTAGAAAGAGGAAGGGAGGGAGGAAGAAAAGGGAGGGAGGAGGGAAGGAGGGAGAGAGGAAAAGGGAAAAAGGGAGAAGGGAAGGGAAGTAAAGGGAAAGGAAAAGGGGAAAGAGAAGAGAAAGGGAAGGGGAAAGAGGAAAGGGAAAAGGAAAGGGGAAAGGGGAAGGGGGAAGGGCAGGGCAAGGAAAAAGGAAAGGAAAGGAAAGGAAAGGAAAGGAAAGGAAAGGAAAGGAAAGGAAAGGAAAGGAAAGGAAAGGAAAGGAAAGGAAAGGAAAGGAAAGGAAAGGAAAGGAAAGGAAAGGAAAGGAAAGGAAAGGAAAGGAAAGGAAAGGAAAGGAAAGGAAAGGAAAGGAAAGGAAAGGAAAGGAAAGGAAAGGAAAGGAAAGGAAAGGAAAGGAAAGGAAAGGAAAGGAAAAAGGAAAACAAGAAAGAAAGAAAGATGGATGATAATAGAAGAATGAAACAACTTATAAAGTTTAGGAAAATGGCATGCATTCCAAGGTCACTCATTTCTAAGTTTTCTAGGGTCTTTTGGGAAATTCCAGGGATTAAAGGCAAACATACAACAAAATGCTAAAAGAAAATTTTGTTCAACTGCTGAAGAGATTTGTATTTTAATGTCATAAATACTGCTATACTCTAAATTAATTTTACAGAGATGACATATATCCTCCAGTTCAAATAATGAATTTCTAAGAACTTAACTCTAATATCCACATAACCCTGATCACAGTGACCAGAGAAAATGAGATTATCATCAAATTTTGTCTCAGAACTAACAGTGATCTCCATCTGATGAACTCAAATCAACTTCTTTTATGTTCTAAGCTAAAAAATCATTAGATTGGATCAATTATAATGACACACATTTATATGGAAGAAAAGCAATTTATTCTCAGATGCCATTTTTAAACAATTAGAAGCTAATCTATCATAGATAAGTTTTATACAAACAAGAGAGTAATAATTCAGAAAGGTTGAGACAGTCTGAGTTAAGTAATTACTCTTTTACTTTCTAAATCTATCTTGAAACCATTAATCTCAAAAAATACATTGCAATGAATAAAATTATATTTAAATATTAGAAATCTAACCACTAATAACATATCAAGATTTATGTTGATCTTGATGTTGTGATTTTCCCCAATGCTTTTACATTTTTACATATTTAGTATGAATTATTGCTGTAGTTGTCTTTGGCTACACTATTGCAATCAGTGCATATGTTCTTTTGGTTCTCCTTTAATTTACCATTATTTAAATACATTTTCTCATATTTCTCTGCATTACTCACATTCTTAGTTTCCTACGGTACAATAATATTCTATTAAGTTCAATTACCTTAATTTGTTCAGTCAATATCCAACAAATAAACACTTAAGTGTTTAAAGTTTATGCTATTACAAATAGTGCTGTTCATATGCCCAAAGGGCAACAAAAATGTGCATACCCTTTGAGCCAGCAATACCACTACTGGGCCTATACCCTGAAGAGATGATAAAAAAAGGGCAAAAATATCACTTGTACAAAAATATTCACAGCAGCCATGTTTGTGGTGGCAAAGAATTGGAAATCAAGTAAATATCCTCCAATTGGGGAATGTCTTAGCAAACTGTGGTATATGTATGCATGAAACACTATTGTTCTATTAGAAAACAGGAGGGATGGGAATTCAGGGAAGCCTGGAGGGATTTGCATGAAATGATGGTGAGTGAAATGAGAAGAACCAGAAAAACATTGTACACCCTTAACAGCAACATGGGGGTGATGATCAACCTTGATGGACTTGCTCATTCCATCAGTGCAACAATCAGGGACAATTTGGGATTGTCTGCAATGGAGAATACCATCAGTATCCAGAAAAAGAATTGAGGAGTTTGAACAAAGACCAAGGACTATTACCTTTAATTTAGAAAAAAACTGATATGTTATTGTCTGATCTTGCTATCTGTTATGCTTCATGTTTCTTCCTTACGGATATGGTTTCTCTCTCATCACATTCAATTTGGATCAATGTGTACCATGGAAACAATGTAAAGACTGGAAAATTGCATTCTGTGAGGGGTGGGGGAGGGAAGTAAGATTAGGGGGAAAATTGTGAAACTCAAAATAAATAAATCTTTAAAAAAACAAATAGTGCTGTTCAAAAAAATTTTATACAAATAATTTTTTTCTTGTCTACATATATACCAAATTATTTTAGCATCTTTTTTTCTTTTTTGGTGCAAAGAATCAGAATTAAGCAGGCACCCATCCACTAGGGATTTTTGAAAGTGTGGCATATAACCAAAATAGAATAAGAAATGATAAATATGAGCAGAGATGCATGTAAAGAAATTTGAACTGATGGACATCACCATTAATAGTTCTCCATAACTGTTACTCCTCTCCCCAAAAGAGCCCTTCAATATGGTTTATGTTTATAGTTGAACCAATACTAGATTTGTGGTGCAAGTTCAGCCTGGTCTTAGTAGATAATTTTTCCATTACATTGCTATAGCCTCTTTTTCCTGCATATTTACACTATTGTTAATTTAGGATAATAATTTATAACAATGGTGTTAAATTCTAATAGAAAAGGATTCCTGCTGAAACATTTGGTCTGAGAAAGTCACAAATTAACATAATCTAATATTATTTTTATTTTGTGAAATATTTCTGAATTATACTTTAATCAGGAAAAAGTTTTGTCATCCTTGAGTTAAACATTTCTGGTCTATAGTTTTCTTTCTCTGTTTTGCCTCTCTCTGGTTAAGGTATAAAGACAATACTTTTTTCAAAAAAGAAAAAGGAATTTGGCAGAATCCTTTCTTTCTATCTTTGATAATGACATATTAAGATTCTTCAAACCTTTAATGTACTTTAACTAGATCTAAATGGCCTGGAACATACATACAAAACAGGGTTTCATTTTCTATTTCTCTGATTATTCTAAGTATTTTATATTTTTAAAATATTCTTTCATTTCATATGTTCTTCTCTATTTTAATACACATAAATGAACAAAATAATTTCTAATCATTTCTTCATATTTCTTTATTTTTCCTTTTGACATTTTTGATAGTGATAATTTGTTTTCTCTTTTTAATCAAAGTAATTAAAATTTATCAATTTGATTTGTTTTTTCAAAAATCAATTTCTTTTACTTATCAATTCAAAATCATATTTTTTTTATCTCTTTATTTACCAGAACATCTACTTTTGTATTAATTAGAACTTTTTGCTTGTTGCTTTTAAACTTTTGCTTTGGGTTTTTTAGTTGTATTATCAATTCACTGATCTGTCTTTTTTTTCTTTTTTGGTTATTGAAATTGCTTAGAGAGGGCAACTAGGTGGTGCACTAGATAGAGCACCAGCCCTGGAGTCAGGAGGATCCATGTTCAAATCTGATCTTAGACACTTGATAATTGTCTAGTTGTGTGATCTTGGGCAAGTCACTTAACCCCACTGCCTTGTAAAAATAAAAAAAAGAAAAAGAAACTACTTAGAGATATAAATTTTCCACTGAGAACTGCTTTGGTGGGCCTTCAAATTTTTTCACATATGATTTTTATGGTGTACTTTGCTTTGATAAATTATCTATTGTTTCTAAAATTTATTCTTTCTGATTCATCAATTACTTAAGATTAAAATATCTAGACTCTTTGAATTTACTTTTTAAATTATTTTATTATTATTATTATTAATTATTAATTAATCAGCAAAAGTTCTATTTTCATATACAGAGAACAAAAACAGGATTTTAAATGAAACTATAAACCATTTTATACCACCTACTATTTTAAAATGTACAAAAAATACTACACATTACTTCCAAACCTGTCCTGCTTGTTTCTGTTTCCTTCTGAACTTCTTACTATTCTCTTTTGATTTTTTTAACTGATATACTATATATTATTATAAAAATAGGAAAAGCAGAGATTCTGCCAAAATCCATTTTTTGGCATCACTGTTGCTAGTCTCTCTCATAGCCTATTCCCAATTTAAAATGAAAAGAAGGAAAAATTTTAAAAAGCATTGTCAAGCAAAACAAAAACCACACAATAACCATAGCTAAAAATATAGATCTATTTCTGCACCTTCTATCTAATACCTCTCTATAAGGATGTGAGTAACATGCTTTATCATATGTCTTCTGGGGACATAGTCAGCGACTGCTATAATCAGAGTTCTTAAGATGGATTTTTCCTACACAATGATTCTGACCTTGTTTAAATTGTTCTCTTGGTTCTGCTCACTTCATTTTGTAATTAGGGTCCTTGCAGTCTACAAAATAAAGTCCAATCCCCTCAACTGGATATTCAAAGCTCTTCACAATCCAGGCCCCATTAATCTTACAATCTAGACAATCTAATTCACTGACCATTCTAGAAAGCAATACCTTTATATCTCTATTCTTCTATTCCATACCTCCATTATTCTGTATGCCTGGAATCACTATTTATGAAATCCTATTGATCCTTCAAAGCATTGCTCAAATGCCAGCTTCTTTATGAAGCCTTATCAGATTGCCTCAGTCAAAAATGAACTTAAAGTCTTACAGGACTCCTTTCTGTGAACTGCTATACTTTTTTCATATAACTCATCTAATATATCAAAACTATGTAATACCTTGTATTATGATTATTTGTGTTCATGTATTCTGTTGCTGTAATTTTTTAAAAGGATAACTACTTTGACATTGTATGTCTCCCAGAGAGGTTATCAAAGTGTTTTGCCCTTAGGAGAAATTCAAAAAGTATTTGTTTCTAAAATGAACTCATCTTTTGAGCATTTGGCCTAGATAAAATTTTCTAAGCTAATTGTTTCCAAAAGAAATGACTTCATACTTCTGGCCAAGATGGCAGAGAGAAGACAGGCACAGTTCTAAAGTCTCCTGATCTCTTCCCCATCTATCACATGAAACAAACCTGACAAAAGAAGTCTGACCCACAAAACCCAGAAAGAAAAGCCAGGAGAAAGAACATCTATCTCAGGATTTGTCTCAGCAGCAATTTTGGCAGAACTTGGGTGGGCGAGTCTGGCCTCAGAAGGAGGATCAGCCCCGGATCAGCCAGATCAACAGCTAAATTGGAACCAGGAGTCTGAGGGCCCAAGAGCCAGACTTGCTGGATCACCGGTGGGGCTGGACTGCGGGGGCGTGAGTCAGCAGGAGAGCAGAGGTGCTGGTGTTGAAGCTGTCCCCTGGGAGATCCTGGACAGGGCTGGAGGGAGAGTTCCAGAGCAAGAAGGCTTCTGACACCATCCCTGGGCCCCTCTGGTCTGACTCCCATTACAACTCAGACTTCTTCCCTTACAAACAAATGCAAACGACTTCTGCCTCAGGCCCAGGTGTGTAAGCAGAAGAACCAGCCCAGCTGAGGAATGACTTCAGGCCAGGGTAAAGCCCACCACAGATTGAAAGCAAAAGAATTCAATAGCTCCAATTCCTCCATTCAAGGAAAGGGAGAAGGCCTCAGCCAAGATCACAAACACTCCAGAGAAAGCAAGCAGCACCTCCTACTGGCCAGTCAGAGAAACTGCATCCAGTGATTAAAAGTCTTTTAGTGATCCCAAGCCCAGGGAACCAGCCCCTCCCCAACTCAGGTCTTAGCAAAATGAAGAAGGGTCAGTGGAAAGGTGGATCCATAGAAAAATTCCTGGAAGGGAAAGACCCTAAATCAGAGAGACCTGGAACCTCTGAGGAGAATACAATCTGGTCTTCAGCACACAAAGACTTCCTTGAAGAAATAAGGAAGGAGTTTAAAAATCAACTGGAAAATTTGGGAGAGACAATTAATACCTTGCAACAAGAAAACAAAACCTTAGAAATTGGACAAATACAAAATGAGAATAAATCTCTCAGATCTTCAAATGGGCAAATGCAAAAAGAAATTAATTCTCTCAAAACATCAATTGGTCAAATGGAAAGCTCTTTCAAAAGTAGAATTGACCAATTGGAAAAGGAGTTGCAAAAGGTTAATGAAGAAAACTCCTCCCCTAAAAAAAGAATGGAGTCTACAGAAACTAATGACTCCATGAGACAGCAAGATTCAGTTAAACAAAATCAAAAAAATAGAAAAAATAGAAGCAAATGTAAAATACCTCATCAACAAAACCACTGACCTCGAGAATAGATCGAGGAGGGGCAACCTGAAAATTATAGGACTTCCTGAAAACATTGAAGAGAAAAAAAAGCCTGGACTTAATATTACAGGATCTAGTGATGGAAAACTGCCCTGATATCATGGAATCGGAGGACAAAGTAGTTATTGAAAGAGTACATCGATCCCCACCAGGAAAAAGATCCTAAAAAGAAAACACCAAGGAATGTTGTGGCCAAACTCCAGAACTATCAGATAAAAGAGAAAATCCTGCAAGCAGCCAGAAAGAAACAATTTAAATATCAAGGAGCCACAGTAAGGATCACGCAGGACCTGGCTGCATCAACATTAAGGGATCGAAGGGCCTGGAATGAGATATTTCGAAGAGCAAGGGAGCTTGGAATGCAGCCAAGAATCTACTTTCCCGCAAAGCTTAGCCTTCTCTTCAAGGGAAAAAGATGGACATTTAACGAAATGGAAGAATTCCAAAAATTTCTGAAGAAAAGACCAGAGCTAAAGAGAAAATTTGGACATCAAACAGGAAGTTCAAGAGACACATGAAAAGGTAAAAAAAAAAAAGTGGTGGTAAAAGGAAAAAAAATGCAATCCAATAAGTTGAAACTGGCTATATCCTAGCATTGGGGAAAAAAGATTCTCATATATCTTGAGAATTGTAACTCTAACAGAGAGAATATACCTAGCCAGAAATGATGGACATTCATGACCTATCCATGAGACTGCTTTCTAAATAGATGTAACTGGCTTTAACCCTACTTGGGAGAAAGACCCTAATAACTCCCAGGAATTTTGACTCTATTCAATAGAATACACTGAATTAGAATGGACAGACACTCACAATTTTCTATGACTTAGATAGAATGATCTAAAAAACATTCCCTCCTTAAAAAGGGGAGACAGGAAAGAGACTGGAGGAGGGAGGGGAGGGAATAGGGTAAATCTCATTACACTAAGAGGTACAAAAAAAGTATGGTAATAGGGGGGAAGAAGGGAGCAGAGCAGAAACACCTGAATCTTCTCATCAGACTTGGCTTAAAGTCAACATACACATACACAGTTAACTTATAAAACATCTAAGCTTTCAAGTATTAAAAGGGGAAAAGGGGGAGCAGAGAAAGGGAAGGGGAGTGGGGGGGGGAAGGGGAATAACAAAAGGAAGGGAAGGGGAAAAGGGAAAAAGGGAAAGGGGAAAGGGGAAAGAAAGGGGAGGGTGTGATACAGGAGGGCAAACACACTGAAGGGGGTGGTATTTAGAAACAAATACTGGGGAATATGGATAAAGGGGGGAGAAAGGGGGAAAAATACAAATGGAGGGAAGATAGCACGGAGGGCAATAAAGAATTAGTAATCATGACCTTGAATGTGAATGGGATGAACTCTCCCTTAAAATAGCAGAGTGGATTGAAAACCAGAATCCTACAATATGCTGCTTACAAGAAACTCATTTGAAGCAGAGAGATACATATAGAGTAAAGGTAAAAGGTTGGAGCAAAATATATTTTGCTTCAGCTGAAGTAAAAAAAAAAAAGCAGGGGTAGCAATCCTTATCTCAGACAAAGCAGCAGCAAAAATAGATAGTGTTAAAAGAGACAAGGAAGGAAACTATCCTCCTAAAAGGTACCATAGTCAATAAAGTCATTTCAATATTAAATACATATGCACCCAGTGGGACTGCACCCAAATTCATAGAGGACAAGCTGAAAGAACTACAGGAAGACATAGACAGCAAAACTCTACTAGTGGGAGACCGCAACCTCCCTCTATCAGATCTAGATAAATTGAACCATAAAATAAACAAGAAAGAAGTTAAGGAGGTAAATAGATTGTTAGAAAAATTAGATATGGGGGGGCGGCTAGGTGGCGCAGTGGATAAAGTACTGGCCCTGGAGTCAGAAGTACCTGGGTTCAAATCCGGTCTCAGACACTTAATAATTACCTAGCTGTGTGGCCTTAGGCAAGCCACTTAACCCCATCTGCCTTGGAAAAACCTAAAAAAAAAAAAGAAAAATTAGATATGGTAGACTTATGGAGGAAACTGAATGGGGATAGAAAGGAATATACCTTTTTCTCTGCAGTACATGGAACTTATACAAAAACTGACCATGTACTAGGACATAAAAACCTAATGATCAACTGCAGAAAGGCAGAAATAGTGAATACATCTTTCTCAGATCACAATGCAATAAAAGTCATATGCAATACTGGGCCAAGGAGATATAGACCCAGAGCAAATTGGACACTGAATAACCTCATTTTAAAAAATGAGTGGGGGCGGCTAGGTGGCATAGTGGATAAAGCACTGGCCTTGGAGTCAGGAGTACCTGGGTTCAAATCTGGTCTCAGACATTTAATAATTACCTAGCTGTGTGGCGTTGGGCAAGCCACTTAACCCCATTTGCCTTGTAAAAACCTAAAAAAAAAACCCAAAAAATGAGTGGACCAAAAAACAAATAATAGAAAGTATTAACCATTTTATCCTAGATAATGATAATAATGAAACAACATACCAAAACCTATGGGATTCATTCAAAGCGACTCTCAGGGGATATATTATAGCTCTAAATGCTTACATGAATAAATTGGAGAAAGAGGAAATCAATGAACTAAACATGCTGCTAAAAAAATTAGAGAATGAAAAAATCAAAAATCCCCAATAAAATACTAAATTTGAAATTTTAAAAATTAAAGGAGAAATTAATAAAATAGAAACCAAAAAAACTAATGAATTAATAAATAAAACCAAAAGTTGGTATTATGAAAAAAACCAATAAAATTGATAAACCTCTGGTCAATATGATTAAAAAAAAGAAAGAAGAAACCAAATAGCTAGTATCATAAATGAAAAAGGTGAAGTCACCACCAATGAGAAGGAAATTAAAGTAATAATTCAAAATTATTTTGCCCAACTCTATGCCAATAAATTTGATAATCTAAGCGAAATGGATGAATATTTAAAAAAATATAAGTTGCCCAGGATAAATGAAGAAGAGATTACCTAAACAACCCTATCTCAGAAAAAGAAATTCAACAAGCCATTACTGAACTCCCTAAAACAAAATCTCCAGGGCCTGATGGATTCACAAGTGAATTCTACCAAACATTTAAGGAACAATTGGTTCCAATACTATATAAATTCTTTGGAAAAATAGAGAAAGATGGAAATGTGCCTAACTCTTTCTATGAAACCAATATGGTACTGTTACCTAAACCAGGAAGAGATAAAACAAAGAAAGAAAATTATAGACCTATTTCCCTGATGAATATAGATGCAAAAATCCTAAATAAAATCTTAGCAAAACGATTACAACAAGTCATCACTAGGATAATACATTATGATCAAGTAGGATTTATTCCAGGAATGCAGGGTTGGTTCAATACTAGGAAAACTGTTAGTATACTCAATTATATCAACAACAAACCAATCAGAAATTATATGATCATATCAATAGATGCTGAAAAAGCTTTTGACAAAATACAGCATCCATTCCTATTAAAAACACTAGATTGTAGGAATAAATGGACTGTTCCTAAAAATAATTAGCAGTATCTATCTAAAACCATCGACAAGCATTATATTCAATGGGGAGAGGCTAGAAGCATTCCCAATAAGATCAGGGGTGAAACAAGGGTGCCCATTATAACCACTACTATTCAATACTGTATTAGAAATGTTAGCATCAGCAATTAGAGAAGAAAAAAGAAATTGAAAGAATTAGAATTGGGAAGGAAGAGACAAAACTCTCACTCTTTGCAGATGACATGATGGTCTACCTAGAGAATCCCAAGAAATCATCTAAAAAACTACTGGAAACAATTAGCAATTTCAGCAAAGTTGCAGGTTATAAAATAAACCCTCATAAATCCTCAACTTTTCTATATATGTCTAGCAAGAAACAGCAGGAAGAGCTAGAAAGAAACCCCTTCCAAAGTAACCTCAGACAATATAAAATATTTGGGAGTCTATTTGCCAAGAGAGACTCAGAATCTTTTTGAAAACAATTATAAAACAATTCTCATACAAATTAAATTAGATTTAAATAACTGGGCAAATATCAACTGCTCATGATAGGTAGAGCTAATATAATAAAAATGACAATTCTACCAAAACTAAACTGTTAAAGTGCCCTACCAATCAAAATTCCAAAAAAATTACTTTAATGAGTTAGAAAAAATTGTAAGTAAATTCATATGGAGAAATAAAAAGTCAAGAATTGCCAGGAGCTTAATGAAAAAAAGTGCAAAAGAAGGTGGCTTAGCCCTACCTGATCTAAAATTATATTATAAAGCATCAGTCATCAAAACTGTTTGGTATTGGCTAAGAAATAGAGTGGTGGACCAGTGGAATAGACTAGACGTAAAAAGCAGATGATTATAGTAATCTGCTGTTTGATAAACCCAAAGAGTCTGGCCATTGGGATAAAAACTCCCTCTTGGATAAAAACTGCTGGGATAATTGGAAGTTAGTATGGAAGAAACTTAGATTAGACCAGAACCTCACACCCTTTACCAAGATAAGATCCAAATGGTTACAGGACATAGACATAAAAAACAATACTATAAGCAAATTAGAAGATCAATGACTAGTCCACCTGTCAGATCTATGGAAAGGGGAACAGTTTATGACTAAGGAAGAGTTAGAGAACATAACCAAAAATCAATTAGATGATTTTGATAACATTAAATTAAAAAGCTTTTGCACAGATAAAACCAATGTAACCAAGATCAAAAGAAATGTAGTAAATTGGGAAATAATCTTTACAACTAATGATTCTGACAAAGGACTCATTTCTAAAATATACAGAGAACTGAGTCATATTTTTAAACAAAAAGCCATTCCCCAATTGACAAATTGTCAAAGGATATGCAAAGGTAATTTACAGATGAGGAGATCAAAGCAATCCATAGCCATATGAAAAAAATGCTCTAAATCATTAATTATTAGAGAAATGCAAATTAAAGCTTCTCTGAGGTACCACCTCACACCTCTCAGATTGGCCAATATGACCAGAAAGGATAATGATCATTGTTGGAAGGGTTGTGGAAAATTTGGGGCACTATTACAGTGTTGGTGGAGCTGTGAACTCATCCAATCCTTCTGGAGAGCTATTTGGAACCATGCACAAAGGGCAACAAAAATGTGCATACCCTTTGACCCAGCAATACCACTACTGGGTCTATATCCTGAAGAGATGAAAAAAAAGGGTAAAAACATTACTTGTACTAAAATATTTAAAGCAGCCCTGTTTGTGGTGGCAAAGAATTGGAAATCAAGTAAATGTCCTTCAGTTGGGGAATGGCTTAGCAAACTGTGGTATATGTATGTCATGGAATACTATTGTTCTATTAGAAACCAGGAGGGATGGGATTTCAGGGAAGCCTGGAGGGATTTGCATGAACTGATGCTGAGTGAGATGAGCAGAACCAGAACACTGTATACCCTAACAGCAACATGGGGGTGATGTTCAACCCTGAAGGACTGCCTCATTCCATCAGTGCAACAATCAGGAACAATTTGGGGCTGTCTGCAAAGGAGAGTACCATCTGTATCCAGATAAGGAGCTGTGGTGTTTGAACAAAGTACAAGGACTTTAATTTAGGAAAAAAAAAACCAGATATCTTATTGTCTGATTTTGTTACCTCTTTAGACTTCTCTTCTCTTTAAGGATATGATTTCTCTCTCATCACACCCAATTTGGATCAAGGTACAACATGGAAACAAAATAAAGACTGACAGAGTGCTATCTGTGGGGGGGGGGAGCAAGATTGGGGGAAAATTGTAAAACTCAAATAATATCTTTAATAAAAATAAATTTTCAAAAAAGAAATGACTTCAGTTTTACAACAGTAATAAAAATACTTGATCATTTGTGTCCTGGGTCATAAATGAAGTTAATAAATATTTCATGGGATCATAGATCCATTTGATTACATATAGTCATTGGCATTTACCCTACCACTTCTATTATTCATTTACACTGTAATTCCTTCAATCATAATTTAGCCAAATACTCTACCAACTGGTCCTATCATCAATACTGTCACAGATGTGCCTTTTCCTCCATCAAGGCAAACATCTTTATTCTCATACCATTAAGGTTTTGGTCAAATCTGTATAGCTTCCCACCAGTTATCCAATCTTTTGCATGTGAAAATAAATATACTTTCTCTTTTTTATGATTATTCTTTATTTTTTATTCTTTTTTTTTACAAATGATTTTTATACATTACTAAAATATTCTTGTTTAAAAGTAAACATAATACCTCCTCCCCCCAAAAAAATAAATGTAGGCCTGCATGAGCAATAAAGAAAATGAAAGAGAAAAAAATTAAAATTAAAATTGAAAATAACAATAACAACAACAACAACAACAATAATAATAATAATAATAATAATAATAATATGGGCAGCCAGGTGGCACAGTGGACAGAACACCCACGGGCCTTGGAGCCAGGAACACCTGGGTCCAAATCTGGCCCCAGACACCCAACAATCACCTGGCTGTGTTGCCCCAGGCAAGCCACCCAGCCCCATTTGCCCTGCAAACCCCCCCCAAAAAAACAATAATAATAAAAAATATGCTTCAGTCTGTGTTCCGACACTTCCAGCTCTGTCACAGGTGGATCACATTCTTTATAATAAGCCCATCACAAAAGCTACTTCCATATTTTTCCACCATTGCCATTGCCGATCGCAACTCCCCCCATTCGTACTTCCCCACTACCATATACTATATTTTCTCTCTCCTTTCACCCTGTCTCTCTTCTTAAATGTGCTGTAGGGTAGCTGAGTGGTGCAGCAGCGAGATCCCTGGCCCTGGGTCCAAAGGCCCACATACCACCCCTTAGACCCAGCATCCACCCAGTTCTATGGTCCCGGACAGGCCATCCAATCCCAGCCCCTTGCAAGAAGTAAAAAAAAAAAAAAAATGTGTTATATCTGACCACTCTCCCCCCATGGACCATCCTCTCCTCCATCACTCACATCCCCCCCTCTCCCCCATCCCCCTTCTCTCCTTGTTACTCTAGATGTCTATACCCCATTGAGTATATATGCTGTTTCCTCTCCTAGCCACCTCTGATGATAGCGAAGGTTCCCTCATTCCCCCTCGCCTTCCCTCCTCCCATATCATTGCAATAGCACACTGTAATAAAAAAAATCTTATGATATGATATATCTTAGCCTATTCCACCTCTCCTTTTTCTGTCTCCCATTACATTTCCCTTTTAGCCATTGACTCGATTTTTACACTATATTGTATCTTCTAATTCAGCTCTCTCCTGTGCTTCATCTATTAAAAGCTCCTTCTACTTGCTCTATTAAATGAGAAAGTTCACATGAGTATTCTCAGTATCATTTTTCTATGTAGAAATACTGTAGTTCATCATCATTAAGTCCCTCATAGTTTCCCCTTCTCCTCCATTCTCTATGCTTCACCTGAGTCCTGTATTTGAAGATCAAACTTTCTGTTCAGCTCTGACCATTCCAATAGGAACATTTGAAATTCCCCTAGTTCACTGAAAGTCCCATCTTTTTCCCTGAAAGAGGGTGTTCAGTTTTGCTGGGTAGTTGATTCTCGGTTGGATTCCAAACTCTTTTGCCTTCTGGAATATTATATTCCAAGCCCTACAAGCTTTTAATGTAGTTGCTGCTAAGTCCTCTGTGATTCTGACTGCAGCTCCACAATATTTGAATTGTGTCCTTCTGGCTGCTTGTAATATTTTCTCTTTGACTTGCTAGTTCTGCAACTTAACTATAATATTCCTGGGGGTTGTTTTTTTTTTTTTTTGGATCTCTTCCTCGGGAAGATCAGTAGAATCTCTCAATTTCTATTTTGCCCTCTGCTTCTAGGATATCAGGGCAATTTTTCTGTAGTAATTCTTTGAAAATGATGTCAAGGTTCTTTTCCTGATCATGACTTTAAAGTATTCCAGTAATTTTTAAATTATCTTTCCTGAATTTGTTTTCCAGATCAGTTGTTTTTCCAATGAAATGGCTCACATTTTCTTCTAATTTTTCATTCTTTTCATTTTGAAATAATGTGTCTTGATTTGTCATAAAATCAGCAGCCTCCTTCAGTTCCATTCTACATCTGAAGGACTTGTTTTCCTCAGAGAGCTTTCTTATCTCTTTTTTCCATCTGGCTAATTCTGCTTTTTAAAGCATTCTTCTCCTCAATAACTTTTTTGTACTGTTTTATCCATTTGACCTATGCTGGTTTTTAACATGTTATTTTCTTCAGCATTTTTTTGGATCTCCATAACAAAGTTGCTGACTTTTATTCATGTTTTTCCTGCATCTCTCTCATTTCTTTTCCCAATTTTTCTTCTATCTCCCTCACTTGATTTTCAAAGTCTTTTTTGAGCTCTGTCATAGCCTGAGCCCAATTTCTGTTTTTCTTGGAGTCTTTAGATGCAGGAGCATGTACTTCCTCAACTTCAAATTGAGTATTTTGATGCTTCTTGGGATCATAGACAAAGTATTTCTCAATGGTGTTCCTCTTTTTTTCCTCTCTGCTTACTCATTTCTCCAGCCTGTGCCTGGTTTGGGGGTGCTTCCTGAGCTTTTGAGTATTATTGGGACACATACTCCCCCACAAGGATCTCCATGTGTGAGGCTCTGTCTTCCCTCCTAGTCTGTGAATGACCATAAGCGCACCCTCTGCCATGGGGCTGGGGGGGGGGGGGGGGATCTGAATGTGGTCAGAGGCCCAGAGTCCTGTTCCAGGTACAGAGGACAGACCTTAGAAGTCTCTCTTCACTCACCTACCTAGGCTCAACACTCATGCCTGAGGGCTCCTGCTTACCAGCTCTAACTGCTTCCAGTTTCTGGATCTGGGCTGCTGGCCACACAGCTGGCTGAGTGTCCTGAGGGCTGGGCTTCACACACTGGCTCTGGCAGAGGTCCCCCGCTGGTCCTCCAAGTTGTGCCTGGTGCTCCCCGAGGTGTAGGTCAGGAAATTGCCCCCACTGCTGTGAGCCGTTGCTCCCAGCACACTGGGGCTGCCTCCGAGAAGCTGAAGTTCCTTCACTCTGGCCTTCACTCTAACCCTGTGGAGCAGAGCCTTTCTGCTCTTTTCCAGGTTACTTGGGCTGGAGAACTGCCCCACTGGATCCCTCTGTGGGTTCTGTCTCTCAAAAATTCATTTAGAGTCCTTTTTTTATAAGTTTGGAAATATCAGAGAGAGAGCACCTAAGAGATGATCCTCTCCTGTTGCCATCTTGGCTCCACTCCCCTAAATATACCTTCTCAATGAAGCATTTCCTTAAGAAAAGCATGGTTCAGCAATGCATTTTAATATAACTTCTCTACAACACAAATATATACATGCTAAGGTCCAAATGCAGAAACCTTATGCATTTATAGGGAGGCAAATGTCTGATGGATATTTCTATTTACTTATTCCAAAGGGACCTCAGTGTAAACATACTCACCATAGAACTCATATTTCTTTCTAAATCAGCCTCTTTTCCTGACTTTCCTATTTTTGTTTTGGGTAACTATCAAATTAGTTTTATATCCTTAGTCTCATTTCTGATTCTTCCATCTCCCTTGCTCCCCATATCTATTCCATTGCCAAATCTTGTTGTAGAGGTAGAATCAACCTTTCTTGGATACAACCATTCCCCCTTGTTTCACACACCCTATTTGGGTATTTAATTTCCCTGGTCCTCAGTTTATCTATTCCAATTCATCCTAATCCCTATCTAATTCTCTCTCTCTACACAGCTACCAAAAATAATCTGAAAGCAAAAATCTGACTATTTTACTCCTCTCTACTCTAAATGCTCGAGTGGCTCCCTACTGCCTCTTAGTTCAAACACCAATTATTTCTGTTAGTCACTAAAAGCCCTTTACTACCTAGCTTCAGTCTGTTTTTCCTGATGTTATTTCTATTGACATTTTCCATTCCAGCAAACAGAATGGTTTACTGCTCCCTATTAATGACACTCCAATGCCTGTCTCCCTGTCACTGCCCAGGCTATGGACTGCTCTCCTTCATCACTCCCTCCCTAGTGAAATTTTTAGGCTAGTTCAAATAATACATCTTCTTTGCAGTCTTTCCAGATCCTCACATTGTAAGCACTTCCTCTTGCTCAAAATCACTTTGCAATTACTTTGTATTGACTTATCTTTGTACACATTGTTTCCATCCAGTAGAACTTAAGAGAGAAACTTTGGAATTGTTGGCTTTGTGTGGCCAATGCCTAACAAAATGCATAGGACACAAGATCACAAATCAAAAGCTGAAGAAATTTCAGAGGCCATCTAGTACAAACATTTCATTTTTTAGAGAAGGAAACTTGGACCCAGGAAGATTAAAAAAGTTAAGTAGGTTAGTAAGATTGAGCATCAGATCTGAAATCAAGAAGACCTAAATTCAAATCCAGTCTTAGAAACTTATTAGCTTTGTGACCCTGGACTAATCACTATCTACCTCAACTTCCCATCTATAACATGAGGATAACAATAGCATCTACTTCCCAGGCTTGTTCTACAGAGAATACATAATATAATGCTTATCAAGCTCTTTGTAAACCTTAAAATGTTATATAAAAATGCTAGTCACTACTACTACTATTATTATTATTATTATTGTTATTATTATTAGCCCTAGAATAAAGTGCCAGAAGCAGGATTTGAATCCCAGTACAACACAGTCAGTACATTTTCCAGTGCACGATGCTGCCTCGGACATAGTGGATGTATAATAAATGCTTGTTGAATTGATGTTCCTACTAATGGACATCTAGTTAAGTTAATGTTGTACAATATAAGAACACTAAAAGTCCAGGGATCTGGGTTCAAATTTATCTTCTGGCATCTTATTGTATGATCTTAAACAAATCATTTTACTCCCATGAACCTCAGAGTACATAAAAGGATGTTATGTGAAATAAACTACAAAGATTGTCTGCATCTAAATTTAAAGGTTGTCTTAAGTCTAAAGGAATTCAAATGTCAAACTAAAGAGATTACGTTATATTGCATAACAGGAAACCACTAAAGATTCTTGAACGGGGGAATATCAGAGTCTTATCAGTTACTTATGAAAAATATTCTGTAGCTATATGGAGGATGTAATGGAAAGAAAAATATCTGAAATGGGAAGAACAATCTGGAGGCAATAATCAAGATGAAAGGTGATGAGAATGTTAACTAGAATGGTAGCCACATGGCCAGAGAAAAGGAGATTGATGTGAGAAATACTATAAAGTAGAATAGACAAGATTGAAAACTAATAAATTAGTGGAAGGAGAGTGAAGAGTAGAGGATGACTCTAAGGTTGTAAATACATTCAACGAGAAAGATGATGATGTCATGGACAAAAATAAGGAAACTGAAGAAAAGGCAGGTTTTCAGGGAAAATATTTTACATTTCTTTATAGATATGGCTGAGTTTGAGTTGACTTTGAGAAACTTAGATAGAGGTGTAATACAACTGCTAATGAGCATCATGAGCCAGAAGGATTGGGGTCTTCTATATAACCTCAAAGATGGGATTATAAGAAAGGCCCAAAGATGGTCTATGTATATTTGAATCCCCTTCATACTACTGGCTATATCCTTATACTACTTTATACTACTAGTTATATCATCACCAACTTAAAAAAAAGTATCACAATAAGCCTAGACAAAAGTAGATTTCCTATTTAAAGTTCTTGTGTTTGTGGTTCATGTTAAATTTAATCATTGTATAAATACCTCAAATTCTTTCCACATTTACTCATCTTAAGGATAATACCCAAAGAGAATTTAAAGATTAATAGTGCTAATAGCTCAAAGAGAGCTTTTGAAAATAAGTGAGAGAAATGATAGTCATTTACATCCATATAGCTTAATTTTTTTGCTATATTCTTAAAAAGTTAAGTAATATTTTAAGAAATAACACATTTACCAAGACATGATTTATAAAAGTATGTTCCTCAAAATAGTTCATGTTTTATCCCCATTTTACTAAAAAGGAGTCTGAAGCACCAAGAAGTTGTAACAACTAAGATCACATGGTTATAAAGTATCTAAGACAAGATCTGATCCTGTTTCCTGACTTCAAGTCCATTACTCTTTCCACTATACCATTATATCTGTAATATAAACCCAATGTTCAAATAAGCACAGTAGTGAAAAGTAAATAATCCTTTTTTATGGAAAATGTTTCATTTCTAAAGGTCTGGATTTTTGTGGAGTAGATTTTTCTTTTAGCAAGTCTCATCTGTGAATAAAATTATTCTTAAGCTCAAATAATTGTATTCCCAAGGTTCACTTTCTACTGCTTTCTCTCAAATACATGTCTTGTTATTAATAAACATCTCAGAAACTCAAAGAGAAAACATACTTACAAGGCAAACTCCCAAAATTCATTACTGTTCTCTGAGATCAGTACTTTCCTTATAAACATACCTTTACTTTCTATCATTTCGTCAGGACCATGGGGTTTCGGGGAAAACAGCCTATTCAGTATGTTTGATGAATTTTGGCTGCCCCTTTACTTTTCCCAAACCACCTACAGATAAATAAAACAAGAGGTAAAGACTAATATAACTTGAATGTTTTAAAATAATAAACTAGAGTTAGCTTACTCTCTTAATATACATGACATATTATAAGTTTCATGAGAGTAGGACCCTTATCTCCTTCACAGATGCATACATTTCCTAACCTCCCCATCCCTTACTCCTCACCAGTTCCTATCATAGTGCTTTTGCATATAGTATGTAAATAATAAATATTTATTAAAAATGAAAAATCAAAGATCAGAAAGAATATTGAAACCATACAAGTACACAACCAGTTTGGCCAGTAAGTGTTTATCTACAAGTACCTAGGTCAAATTACACATTCATGATACATACTTGCAATATCTGCAGCCTGTTCAGTTTCCTTTAATATCATATAGTAATTACTGTAGCACATCCATAAAGTACAGTGGTACATTCAGCACCATTATACTATATGTCAATCTTGTGTTTAAAGAAAATCAATACTGCAAATGTATATGAATGATCCTTCTGATTTTGAGATCTTGACTTATTCTTGAAATCATGCACTTCAATAATATAAAAGTTTTGCCAACTAACCATACATCCCCACTCCATCCCAGGTTTAAGTGAAAAAAAAATATTTATAAGATGACTGGTTCTAGATGCTTCCCAGCAGTGTACGAAATAAATACAATACTGAACTGCAGGTCGAATTTTTTATTTTTCCTGAAATCAGCAAAATCTAACTCCTCTTAAATCTGACCTTCTTAATTGTAGGTTTCTCAACCTATGAATCTTTTCTAATTTCTCACTGAATTAACATTGCTTATTTCTAGGACTAAAATCAGCAAGAAGTCTAATACAATATCCCTGAAAGGTGCCTGCACAAAAATCAAAAAATCATATTTGCAACCTATTCTGAAATGAGGAATGGTGGCAAACTGGGGCAGCTAGGTGGCACAGTGGATAAAGCACCAGCCCTGGAATCAGGAGTACCTGAGTTCAAATCCTGCCTCAGACACTCATTAATTACCTAGCTGTGTGGCCTTGGGCAAGCCACTTAATCCTATTTGCCTTGCAAAATCCTAAAAAATAAAATAAAATAAAATAAAATAAAATAAAAGGCAAATGGTTAGAGGTACCCTAGGTTACAAAAAGACAAAAAATGTAGCCCATGCAAATTTCATTCACTTAATACATTCATGATATAAACTATAGGTTCACTAATTGGGGACTAAAAAATAAATAAGTTCAGAGAAAGAATCAACAATTTTCACACTTCTTTTCAGGAAACAACTGGTCAAATGAAATCCAATAATATAGCTAATATGCCTCCCTTCCCTCACCTCTGGAAAAATGAAAAATAATTCAAATAAATGTCTTCTCCATTAATATTTAGCTGTTTCTATAGTGTGTGTATATATATATATATATACATATATATATATATGTATGTATATTTATGTACAGCCCAATTCTGATGACTTTCACATCCAAATACTGGAAGTGTTTGCCTTACACAGTGACTTTCTCAATGGAGAGTCCATTGAGCCTGAAATCTTCCCCAAATACACATACATACATACTTACACCTAAAAATACATGTCTGAAAATTTTCTATAACATTCTCAGGGAGGTCTTGATGACCACCAGATTACTCATTTTCATTCTGGAAAATCCTAATTATGGGAAGCTTCTCCTTACGTTAAGCCTGGAAGTATTTTTGCAATGTTCAACCAGATCTCCATGGTATCATGGAAAGATTCCACAGTATCATGGAAAGATTCCACGGACTTGGATAATGAGAAGAGGTGTAATGAAAAGAGTGCCGATTATAGAATAAAAGGATCAAATCTGACACATTCTACATATGTGACCTTGGGCAAACTGGGTCTCAGGTTCCTTGATCCCCAAGATCCCATTTGGCTCTAAATCTTAAAAAGGTATAGTTTTACCTACTGGAGCCAAAAAGAACACTAATTCGATTTCATTTGAAATCCATCCTTGATGCCTCTCTACTGCTCATCCTCCCCTCCCACTGCTAGAGCTACCTCTGGCATAGCATACAGGATGTCGAAAAAGTCTTAGGGCCGGTTTTAAGCGTAAGGTAATACCGTACAAACAGCACCACGTTGTGTCCAATTATACTGAATTTAACCTTCAAAGGCAAGATCTTTTTAATCTTGCTTTAAATGGACCTGAAGCCCAACTGTGATTAGTCTTAATAGTATTAAGACTGCACTAAACCTTTTGGGAGAACCCGTATATCTTATAGGTACAGCTTTTTTCAAACACTGAGCCCTTCCATTAGAATGTGAGCTCTTTGGGGACCGATAGAGTACCGGTCGTGGACCCAAGTTCAAATATGCTCTCAGACTCTTGCTACTTACAATCTGTGCGACCTTCGGCAGGTCACTTAACCCGTTTGATTGCCCCCGTCAAAAAAACAAACAAACCCTTGAGCTCCTTCAGGGCAAAGACCACATTTACCTGCCGTTGGGTGTTTTGGTTGTTTGTTTATTTTGGTCTTTCTTTCTATCCCCAGATATCCCCACATTGCCAAACACATAGCAGACGTTTCACAAATACTTGTTCACTATCTATTCGACATAACAGTTCTTCAAAAGAGGCGAAGCCTGCAATCATCCAGCGAACCTGCTAGGGCAGGGGCTCCGGGCCAGCAGCAGCTGCCTCTTGCCCTCCTCCGGGCCAAGTCCTTTTTTGCAATGAGACACCCAGAAGGGGAACCAGCATAGGCGTTGAGGGTGTCACCGAGGACAAGGGCGCAGTTCTCGGCGGCTACCGCTCTGTCTGCCTCGGTGAGTCTAAACAACAAATTCCCGGCCGTTTCCCTAAGCTGCGACCAAACCGGGTGATGCGGTTGACAGCCGGCCCCGAGGACCCCCTCCCCCCGACTCCACCTGCGCCAGTACCTGGAGAACCCGGGCCCGGAGGCCGGTGGGGAAGGGGAGCGGCACTTACCTAAGAAAGGAGAGGGCCGGAGGCCCTCAGCGCCGAATCATCCCGGACTCGGGTCCAGCAAAAGCTGCAACTGACCGGACGCGGCCGGCGCAACGGACTCTTCCCTCGTCCAGACTCCGCAGCTATGGCAACTTGAACTAGCCGCCCAGCCCGGGAGGCGGCGGCAGAGCCCACCCGCAGTTGCCCCATGGCCTTCTGGGAGATGTAGTCCGTGCGCCCCGCAGGCGGCGGCGGGCCAGCCGCAGAGAGAAGGCGAGGGGGAGGGGAAATGGACTGCAAGTCCCAGGGAGGGTTGCGGGGGAGCCGCCCGGCGGCTCTCCCGGAAGGAGCTTAGAAGTCCGTACCCGCTTCCCAGGACCTCGTAGGGCGTCTCGCTATTGTCCGGGCGGCGGCTCTTCCCCTTCCCCCTCCTTCTCCTTTGGTTTAAAGGGCCAGCAGCCCGAGCGGGGACGTTACTCGGAGCAATACCGACAGGTGGTGTGCGGGGCGTGGCGGACGCGGGAAGTCTTTTACCGGTGCACCAGCTCTTTAACACCAGATTCCGTCTTCAGCCACTCCCCGTGGTTCGTAGGATAGATCGGTCCTTTAATAGCCAGCATTTAGTGAAGTATTAATGTCCCTCATACACTTTCTTTTCCACCAATCAGATCTTCTTCCGGTGTCCCACCCAGGCTCGCCCGACTCCCGCCCCGGAGCCTGGCGCGGGCCCGGTGCAGAAACCGCGGGAATCGTCCCCTTCCATGTACCCCGACTCCTGAGGATGCGGCAGCCTTAAATTCAGCTCCAACGGGACCGGCCTGGTACAAAGCGGAACCCTGAACGCGGTGACTGCCCCGTGCTACGGCGATCCCCTCTGAACCTCCTCGCTGGGCTCAGGGAGACACCCGCCCGAGGAAATGCCCAAGAAAATGCCCCCCTCCGTCTCCAGAGAAACAGCGGATGTGTCCGAGGGCAGATCAAAGCGTGCTATTTTTCACTGGCTTATTTTTTTTCCCTTATGTTTGCCCCCTTCGGGTCTGTATCTTCTTTCACAACACGACTAATGTAGAAATGTTTTGAAAGATTGCACATGTATGAACTAGTTCAAATTTGTGACCTTCGGCCAGTCACTTAACCCCATGGCCACCCCCCCCCAACACATACACACCACCTGCAGTGGGCTGGGCCCAACTCAGGCCATTCATGAGGCTATGGTCAGAGTTTATATTTGATATTGGAACAGAGTGAGACATCCATAGGTTATTCAAAAGTTAACAAAAAAGTCACAAAAGACAATATTCAACAAGGATAGGCTTTATGAAACAGAACACTTAAACTCAAGAACCCTTTAATTTGGAATTACTCATTAAGCACAAAATTGAGATTCTCCTCTCAAGTTGGCTGGGAAAACATATTCTGCTTCTGCCTAATGCTTCTGTTGAAAATTTCATAGTAACCCAGTTTGTATCTTCTGTTAAATTGAAAAAGCCCACTCTCAGGGTCTCTCCTTTCAGCTACATATATATATATATGTATGTAAATATTTATGTCTACTATTGTCATGTACTTCAGTTTCAAGTTGGCTTCAGTTCTCATGGAGCTGTGCACAGGTTACTATGAAATTTTCAAATAGAAGCATTAGGGGAACTCTTACATATATTTGGGGAAATCTAGAAATTTCCCCTTTATTCAGCCAGCTTTTTTCCATCGCTTAAAAGTTGCCTTCTCATGTCTCAGGTTCTCATGAAGGGAAAAGCTTGGATTCAAGCTTGCTCTGCTTTAGAAAGTTTACAAAATATAATAATCCATGTTGGTCTCACTTTTCACTGAGGAGTTCTTACAAATGATAAAACTGAGGTACAGAGAGGGTAAAAGATTTGCCCAAAGTCACACAGCTAATAGCAAATCTAACAAGGCTAGAATCCAGGGCCTCCAATTTCTGTTCAGGGTTCTTTTGGATATATTCAACTATCCCAGCATGTCCTTGTCAATAGGATTATGGTTCTACCCCACCTTCTTTTCCAAAAGTAATACTTGTCCTTGATGTTGTCTTTTATGCTTCTTGTTGCATGTAAATTGCTATTTGCAGAGTACTGTTATCCTCTATACTCCTTTCAATTATCCTTTGGATCACCTCTTTTTTTTCTTCCTCTGAAATTATGACTTAGACAGTATAAGAAAAAGACTTATGTGACAAAGTTGTCCTTTGGATGCAGGAGCAGGTTAGGATCACTGAAAATACTAAGCATTTTCCCAATTGTCATCCATGTTACTTCATTCCATTTGTCCATTAATTTAATTCAGTTGGCTGCCTATCCAATCATATTTCATAATCTAAGCATTATATATTCCTCATACATCTGGTTTAACCTACAAGGATTACCATACTAATCTGATTTGAGTGGCCATGAACTTTATTAAGGAAGAAGCACTATAGTATTCTGGGGATTAATACCATCAGTACAGTTTATAAGCTGATATTCTGGAGAACCTTATCATCTCTAAGGAAACTTTCATTTAAATTTCTTTTTAAATGTTTCAACTGAAAGTGGACTAAAACCTAAGAATAACATAATACAATTGTTCAAAATGATCTAAGGATCCCTACCTCAAACTGACCAACTTCCAAAAGCCCAAAGCTAAGAGGAACTTAAAAGATTCAATTTCCTTATGCTCAGATCATGAAAAAAGACAAAAGAAGGTCACTGCATTAGGGTGCGTGTTAATTTTAACAGATGACAAAGAAGAAAATAAAGCAGTAGTATAGTACAAATTTGTCCAGACTTAAAGATCTGACTTTAAAAAGAAAAATATAATTTACTCCTTGAGCAGTTTTATCTGCATCTCTTAGGAGAATTTGTTTTGGTATTTTGCACATCAAAATCCCTCTCACTCTTGAGATGCTAAAAGTTCTTCCATTTCTTCTCCATTTCTGTACCTGAACAATGGGTTTTGTTCTTAAATCTTTGATTACTTAATATGTGGTCAGACCTAGTCTGAAGGTCAAATTCTCTCCTAAAAGTCACCAACATGGAACTATATGAAATCCACCTAAATTGTAAAATCCACCAATGTGGAAATATATGAGAAAAATTCCTAAATTCTTAATGCCTATATATCCAATGATTGTATAACTAGATATATGGCCCAACAAGGTCAAAACAGAAAAAAAAGACCTCAACTATTGCAAAATATTCATACTTTTTGAGCATCTTTCAAAGAAATAAATAGAAATAAAGTTGATATTCTGATTATAAAATGGCTGAATAAACTAAGATATATGACAATAATGGAATTCTATTACAGTAAATGAGGAATATAAGGATTTCAGACAAGCAAGTGAAAATCTGTATGAACTTATACAGAGTGATGTAAGCAGAACCAGGGGAACAACAAATACAATGACATTAATAATATAATTGAAAGCAAACTGAAAAGGAATTGAACATTCATTAATATCAGTAATCAATCTCAATCTTAAAGAATAGAGAGAAAACACCTTAGTCTGTTCCTGATGGAGAGCTGGTGGATTTTGGAAGCAGAATGCTATATATATGCTGTCAATCTCAGGTTTGGTATTTTTTCTTTAATCAGTTAATTTTGCTTAACTGGGACTTCTGGGATGGAACCAAGATGGTAGGAAGAAGCTAACACGCTCCTGGAGCTTTTCCCTACCCAACTCTACACAGACATTAAAGCTATAGATCCCACTAAAGATAGAAAATATTGAAACAAATTTTAAACTGTAGACATCATGGAAGATCTTTAGTGAAGATCTGTCTCTTTAAGAGCAATAGGGGAAGTGCAGCCCAACTAGACTGGAGAGTAGGAAAGCTAGTGGGAGGGTTTTAGCTACAGTGCAGAAGCTTCCTGCAGCTAGACAACAATACAAATAGCAAGCCAGCAAGGAGAATCCTAACCTCAGACAAAGTCTGAACCCTGGGAACACTGGGGCAAAAGATAGGATTGGGCTGGGGAAAACCACTCCATAGGCAACACCTGGCTTGCAAAAGCAACATCTTGACATGTGATAAATCAGGGATCAGATACCAGTCCCAGTACAAAAAACTTGGGACTATATGCCCCAGGAGCAGAGCTGAAACAATCAAAATAAGCCAAAAAAACCCACCCCAAATTAGTGCTAATTATAGAGATGATAAAAATGTCATCTCAGAAGAAGAAAGCAATGGCAAATTACATGGGAAGCCTCAAAGGAGTCTCTGAATTGGACTCAAACCCAAAACCTCATAGAAGAGCTTTAAAAAGAATTTAGGGGCAGCTGGGTGGTGCAGTGGATAGAGGAGCCTGCCCAGGAGTCAGGAGTACCTGAGTTCAAATCCAACCTCAGACACTTAATAATTATGCAGCTGAGTGGCCTTGGGCAAGCCACTTAACCCCATTTGCCTTGCAAAAAAACCTAAAAAAAATGTTAAAAACCAAAGAAGAGAGGAAGAAGAAAAGTAGAAAAAAGAAATGAGAGTCATGCAGGTAAATTATGGAAAATTGATCAAAGAAATCAACTCTTTTAAAAGTAAAAAGAATGGAACTGGAAAAAAAGTAGCTTCAAAAAGTAAAATTGACCAACTGGAAAGGGAATGCAATCCAGAAAAACGTAAAATTTACCAACTGGAAAAGAAAACACACAAAAAAAATAAAGTCTTAAAAAATTAGAATTGGACAAATAGAAACCAATGAATAGGGGTGGCTCAGTGATGCAGTGGATAGAGCACCAGCCCTGGAGTCAGGAGTACCAGAGTTCAAATCAGACCTCAGAGACTTAATAATTATCTAGCTGTGTGGCCTTGGGCAAGCCACTTAACCCTATAGCCTTGCAAAAACCTTAAAAAAAAAAAACAATGAATCTATGAGTCACCAAGATTCCATCAGGCAAAAGGCTGAAAAAAATTGGAAGAAAGTCTAAAGTACTTTTTAGAAAAAAACAAATGACCTGGGAAATAGATTCAAGAGAGATAATTTACAAATTATTGATCTACCAGAAAACATAGATCAAAAAAAAGCGACTGGAAAACATCTTTCAGGAAATTATCAGGGAAAACTGTCCAAATACGGTAGATCAAGAAGACAAAATTGTGATTGAAAGAATACATAGAACACCTTCAGAAAGAAACAGCAGGATAAAAACTCCAAGGATTATCATAGCCAAATCCCATAATTCAAAAATAAAGGAGAAAAAATACTACAAGGAGGCAAAAAATAAGCTATTTAAATACAAAGGAAGCACAATCAGAATTACAACAGACTTCAGCATTAAAGGATCTGAAGGCCTAGAACATATTTTCAGAGGGCAAAGAACTTTGGATTACAAGCAAGAATTACTTCCTTGCAAAATTTAGCATGTTCTGTCAGGGGAAAAGATAAAATGTTTAATGCCATAGAGGACTTCCAAAATTTCCTGATAAAAATACCAACACTGAACAAAGAATTCAATTTTCTAATGCAAGACTTGAAATGCATAAAAAGATAAATGGAAAGGAAAACAAATGTTAGTCAAGAACATTAAATTTTATACAACCCTACAAAGGGGTTAAGTGGCTTGGCCAGCTCTTGAGAACTATACTTCTCTTAGGTTAGCTAAAGAGTTGAACAAGGGAGCAGCTAGGTGGTGCAGTGAATAGAGCACCGGCCCTGGAGTCAGGAGTACCTGAGTTCAAATCCTGCCTCAGACACTTAATAATTACCTAGCTGTGTGGCCTTGGCCAAGCCACTTAACCCCATTGCCTTTCAAAAACGTTTAAAAAAAAGTTGAACAAGGTTGAAAAGATTGTACTTAGAGGATTTGAAAATGGTTGGTTCTTGTCCTTGGATATAAAAGACCAAAATGACATCACTATGTTAGACACAAATTACAGTATATTCCAATGTGGCTGATCAGACCAATACAAGTTCAGGACAGGAACAAATACTTGGACTGTTGATTCTTTTTTTTTTTAGGTTTTTTTGCAAGGCAAATTGGTGTTAAGTGGCTTGCCCAAGGCCACACAGCTAGGTAATTATTAAGTGTCTGAGACCGGATTTGAACCCAGGTACTCCTGACTCCAGGGCCGGTGCTTTATATACTGCGCCACCTAGCCGCCCCTTGGAGTGTTGATTCTAATCTTATATCTCACATTTCTTTTGAGTTACTTGAATTCTGCTTTGCTCATAGAGTTTAACACTTCAGATGAGGGTACCACATGCTGTGTGGTCCTGTGCCAGTGTCTCCTATGCCTTACAATCAATGCTAAAGTTCTTAAGAGAGAACTATACAATGTATCCCAGTACTTAGAGGGTCTATACATAATTAAATCAGGATTGAGGGTGGGATTGTACTAAAAAGTTTGAACATAAAGAGATTAGGAAGTGATTTTATTTTAATACATTCTTTAGTTAAAGAGGGTTTTAGTATCATGGTTGGGGGGCTAAAAGGATAGTGGGAGAAAGTGTAGCTGTTACTGTGGTTGGGGAGGGCTAAAGGAATATGGTTAGAGTGCTACAGAGGTGGAGGGAAAGAATATACTTAGGGGGACTGGACACGAAAGCATCATGAAGAGATATCCTTTGATTTAAGTTTTGGCTACAATGGGAAGAAGTATGCTTGAGGGTGGGAAGGGAGGTACAAATGGTCCATGAAATGATTTGGCTTTGCAAGATATTTTGGTTCATGAGGATTGTGTGTCCATGGATGGTACTTAAAAAGGGAATAAGATATAAAGTGATTTTAATTTAATGTGATTCATGACTTGAGTAGTATATTTCTTTTTTTCCATCTTCAGATATTTCTTTGTATTTTCTTTATTAATTTTTATTAAAGATATTATTTGAGTTTTACCATTTTCCCCCCATTCTTACTTCGCTCCCCCCCCCCCCATGGAAAGCAATCTGTCAGTCTTTACTTTGTTTCCATGTTGTACCTTGATCCAAACTGGGTGTGATGAGAGAGAAATCATATCCTTAAAGAAGAGACAAGAATTCTAAGAGGTAACAAGATCAGACAATAAGATATGTTTTTTTTCCTAAATTAAAGGGAATAAGGGGCGGCTAGTTGGCGTAGTGTTCAAATACGGTCTCAGACACTTAATAATTACCTAGCTGTGTGGCCTTGGGCAAGCCACTTAACCCCATTTGCCTTAACCCCCCCCCCAAAAAAAACCAATTACATTAAATTAAAGGGAATACTCCTTGAACTTTGTTCAAACTCCACAGCTCCTTAACTGGATACAGATGGCACTCTCTTTTGCAGACAGCCCAAAATTACTCCTGATTATTGCACTGATGGAATGAGCAAGTCCTTCAAGGTTGATCATCACTGCCATGTTGCTGTTAGGGTATACAGTGTTTTTCTGGTTCTGCTCATCTCACTCAGCATCAGTTCATGCAAATCCCTCCAGACTTCCCTGAAATCCTGTTCCTCCTGGTTTCTAATAGAACAATAGTATTCCATGACATACATATACCACAGTTTGCTAAGCCATTCCTCAACTGAAGGACATTTACTTAATTTCCAATTCTTTGCCACCACAAACAGGGCTGCTATAAATATTTTAGTACAAGTAATGTTTTTACCCTTTTTTTTCATCTCTTCAGGATATAGACCCAGTAGTGGTATTGCTGGGTCAAAGGGTATGCACATTTTTGTTGCCCTTTGTGCATAGTTCCAAATAGCTCTCCAGAAGGGTTGGATGAGTTCACAGCTCCACCAACACTGTAATAGTGCCCCAAATTTCCCACAACCCTTCCAACAATGATCATTATCCTTTCTGGTCATATTGGCCAATCTGAGAAGTGTGAGGTGGTACCTCAGAGAAGCTTTAATTTGCATTTCTCTAGTAATTAATGATTTAGAGCATTTTTTTTCATATGGCTATGGATTGCTTTGATCTCCTCATCTGTAAATTGCCTTTGCATATCCTTTGACAATTTGTCAATTGGGGAATGGCTTTTTGTTTTAAAAATATGACTTAGTTCTCTGTATATTTTAGAAATGAGTCCTTTGTCAGAATCATTAGTTGTAAAGATTGTTTCCCAATTTACTACGTTTCTTTTAATCTTGGTTACATTGGTTTTATCTGTGCAAAAGCTTTTTAATTTAATGTAATCAAAATCATCTAATTGGTTTTTGGTGATGTTCTCCAACTCTTCCTTAGTCATAAACTGCTCTCCTTTCCATAGATCTGACAGGTAAACTAGTCCTTGATCTTCTAATTTGCATAGTATTGTTTTTTATGTCTAAGTCCTGTAACCATTTGGATCTTATCTTGGTAAAAGGTGTTAGGTGTTGGTCTAATCTAAGTTTCTTCCATACTAACTTCCAATTATCCCAGCAGTTTTTATCCAAGAGGGAGTTTTTATCCCAATGGCTGGACTCTTTGGGTTTATCAAACAGCAGATTATTATAATCATCGCCTGCTTTTACACCTAGTCTATTCCACTGGTCCACCACTCTATTTCTTAGCCAATACCAAACAGTTTTCATGACTGATGCTTTATAATATAATTTTAGATCAGGTAGGGCTAAGCCACCTTCTTTTGCACTTTTTTTTCATTAAGCTCCTGGCAATTCTTGACTTTTTATTTCTCCATATGAATTTACTTACAATTTTTTCTAACTCATTAAAGTAATTTTTTGGAATTTTGATTGGTAGGGCACTAAACAGATAGTTAATTTTGGTAGAACTGTCGTTTTTATTATATTAGCTCTACCTATCCATGAGTAGTCGATATTTGCCTAGTTATTTAAATCTGATTTAATTTGTGTGAGAAGTGTTTTATAATTGTTTTCAAAAAGATTCTGAGTCTGTCTTGGCAAATACACTCCCGAGTATTTTATATGGTCTGAGGTTACTTTGAATGTCATTTCTCTTTCTAGCTCTTCCTGCTGTTTCTTGCTAGACATATATATATAGAAAAGTTGAGGATTTATGAGGGTTTATTTTATAACCTGCAACTTTGCTAAAATTGCTAATTGTTTCCAGTATTTTTTTGGATGATTTCTTGGGGTTCTCTAGGTAGACCATCATGTCATCTGCGAATAGTGAGAGTTTTGTCTCTTCCTTCCCAATTCTAATTCCTTCAATTTCTTTTTCTTCTCTAATTGCTGAAGCTAACATTTCTAATAGAGTAGTATATTTCTAATGAGACAGAAGAAGTGTGGGTATTTCATGAATATGAGGCAATGCTGCTTATCAAGCAAGCAAGCAAATAACCTTTGATTGATAAGAGTATATTTTGACAAAGGTGATGTAAGCATAAGACAGGATTAAAAGAGTGAAAACTTAAAAAGAAAGACTATACTAGGAGAAGGCTTGTCATTAGTGGATATATAACACAAGTGAAGAGGCACAAAAACCTATTTTAGTATAGAGAATGAAGGGAGGGTGTGAACACTGAGTAAATGCTATTCCATAGGTCTGGCCCAAAGAGGGAATAAGATACATTCCCAATTAACTTTTTTTTAAAGTTTTTTTGTAAAGCGATAGGGTTAAGTGGCTTGCCCAAGGCCACACAGCTAGGTAATTATTAAGTGTCTGAGGCTGGATTTGAACTCAGGTACTCCTGACTCCAGGGCCAGTTCTTTATCCACTGCACCACCTAGCCACCCCCCCAATTAACTTTAAAAATCTATTCTACCCTAAAGGGATATGGGGAGGAGGAGGGGAAGGTGACAGGACAGAAAAAGGGAAGGAACTGTATAAATGAAAATAAAATTTAAATTTAAAAGAAAAGTTAAAGGGGAAAGGGAGCATTGGTGAGGAGGAATAAGAGGAAAGGAAAGAGAAAAGTACAAATGGGAAAAGATAAAATGAAAGGAAATAAAAGAGTTAGAACTCCCAACTGTAAAAGTGTATGGGATGAACTCTTCCATAAAACAGAAGTGGATAGCAGAATGGATTAAAAACCATAATCCTACAATATGTTGTTTCTTGTAAACAAGAAACACATTTGAAACAGAAAGATACACACAGGTAAATGTAAAAGGCTGGAGCAAAATATATTATGCTTCAGAAGAAGTAAAAAAAAATCAAGGGTAGTGATCCTGACCTCAACAAAAGCAAAAGCAAAAATAGATCTCATGAAAAGGGATAAGGAAGGAAACTATATCTTCCTAAAAGACACTAAAAGCAGTGAAGTTGGTTCTTGTTCTTCATTATCAAAGAAGAACAAAATGACATCACTATGTTTGAGACAAATTATAGTGTGTCTGATCAGAACAATACTAACTTGGAACGCACTGCCACAGGTCAGGCAACAATAATCCATGTGACCACTTGGGGTGGATACTCTAAACTTACATATGGCACTTTTCCTTTGAGCTGCTTCAGTTCTTTCAGCACCCACACTGATGAGGGCAAACCATGCTGGGGTGTCCTGTGCCTGTGTCTCCCATGTTGTACAATCAATTCTAAAGTTCTTCAGTGAGACCTTCAGAGTGTCTTGGTATTGCTTCTTCTGACACCCTGTGTGAGTTCTCCATAAAATAGTTTTTTCTTTTGGCAAGTGTACTTCTGGTATTCTAACAACATGTCTAGTCCATTGTAGTTGCACTTGCTGTGGTAATGTTGGAAAGCTAGTTAGTTTAGCTTGAGAAAAGACCTTAATATATGCTATCTTCTCCTGCTGAGTGATCTTCAGAAACTTCCTAAGACAATTTAAATGGAAGCAATTCAGTTTCCTGACATGGTGCTGGTAGGTTTAACAGGCATATAGCAATGAGGTCAGCAGTTCTGGAGTCCTACAGTTTGGTAGTCTATGTTGTCTCTCCCATGTCTTCTTTTGGAGCCTCCAAAATGCTGAGTTAACTCTGGCAAAGCCTATGTCAACTTCATTGTCAATGTGTACCTCCTTGGAAAGGATACTGCCAAAGTAAGTGGACTTGTCCACAATACCCAAAACTTCTTCATTTATTGATGGAGCTTGTTGTTAATTATGAGACCAAAATTAGCACAGGCAGCAGAGAATCAATCCCTATTTTGTTGCATCTCAATGTCAGAGACTGCATTGAATACACAATCATCTGCAAACAGAAGATCATGTACCAACACTCCCTCTACTTTCGTCTTCGCTTGTAGCCTTTTCAAGTTGAATAATTTGCCATCAGTGCAGTAGCTGACCTTGAGGCCATGTTCACCCTCAGTAAAGACATTTAATGACATGACTGAAAGCATCATGCTAAAAAGTATGGGAGGAAGAACACATCCTTATTTCACCCATTGGTGACTGGGAAATCTTGAGAACATTGTCCACTATCTAGAACCCAGGCATGCATGCCCTATTGAAATTTATGTACAAGACTGATGAACTTCTCTGGGAACCAAATTCTGACATAATTTTCCATAAGCCCTCATGACTGATAGTATCAAAGGCTTTAGTCAGATATACAAATGTTGTATACAGATCTCTGTTTTGTTCCTGATATTATTTCCTAGAATTATCTGGTAGCAAACACCATATTGATTGTTCCTTTACACTTTCTGAAGCCACACTGGCTCTCAGGGAGGTGACCATCTTTCTGGGTGAAGAATCAGCCTATTGAGAAGAACCCTGACAAGAATCTTGCCAACAATGATCAAAATAGAAATAGCCCTGTGATTGTCACAGGACAATCTATTTCCTTTATCCTTATAGAGATAGACAGTATAGACATCCTTGAATTCTTAGGGAATAACCTTATCATGCCATTTAACCTGGAAAATTTCAGTCAGTTTTTGGATAAGCAATGGACTCCCACCTTTTAGATTTCAAATGGACTAGAATCAGCACCAGGTGCTTTGCCACTTGAAAGGACCCTAATGGCATTCAAAACCAATTCTTCAGCTAGGAACTGATTGATTTTTACTTGAGGTAAACAGTCAATGACTTCGGCATTGATTGATGGTGGTCTGTTAAGTACCCCACCTTGGAAGTGTTCAGCCCATCTCTCTAGTATCATGTCCTTATCATTAATCAATGTGAATCCATCAGTACTGAATAGTTGAGATGCACCATAATATCTTTGGTTCATAAATAATCTTAAGGGCATCATAAAAGCATTTTAGTTTGTTACTGTTTGCATAAAATTTAATTTCGTCTGCCTTCTTACTGAGCCAAGAGTCCTGCATCTCTCTAAGTTAATTTGTACTTTAGTTTTGATGGAATTAAATGCTGCCTTCTTAGAAATGGATAAACTTTAGCATTCAAATTCTTAGAGGAAAAGCTGCATAAATGATGAGGAGACATAGACAACAAAACTATAATAGTGAGGGACCTCAAACTCCCTCTCTCAGAACTAGATAAATCTAACAACAAAATAAATTGGATGGAAGTTAAGAAGGTGAATAAAATCTTAGAAAACATGGATATGATCAACCTCTGGAGAAAACTGAATGGGAAGAGAAAAGAATATACTTTTTCCTCTGCAGTACCTAGCACCTATACCTAAATTGACCTTGTATTAGGATATAAAAACCTCACATTCAAATGCAGAAAGGCAGAAATAATAAATACTTTTCATTTCATGATGCAATAAAAATTATACATAACAAAAGGCTATCAAAAGATAAACTAATAATTAATTGGAAACTAAATAACTTTAAAGAATGAGTGGATCAAACCATGAAAATAATCATTTCATTCAAGAAAATAACAATGAGATATCATACCAAAATTTCTGGGATGCAAAGTAGTTTTTAGGGGGGGGGAAATTTTATATCTCTAAATATGAATAAAATAGAGAAAGAAGAGATCAATGAATTGCATATGCAACTGAAAAAAGATAGAAAAATAACAAATTAAAGCTCTCCAATTAAATACCAAATTAGACATTCTGAAAATCAAAGGAGAGATTAATAAAAATTGAAAGAAAGAAAATCATTAATCTAATAAAACTAAGAGTTAGATAAACCTTTGGTTAATCTGATTTAAAAAAAGAAAGAATAATACCAAATTACGAGTATCAAAAATGAAAAGCGTAAACTCACCACCAATGAGGAGGAAATTAAAGAGATAATTTAAAGCTATTTTGTCCAACTATAGGTCAAAGAATTTGGTAACTGGGGTGAAATGGATGAATATTTACAAAAATACAAACTACACAGATTAACAGAAGAGGAAATAAAATTCTTAAATAACCCCATTTCAGAAAAAGAAATTGAAGAAACCATCAATAAACTCCCTAAGAACAAGTCTCCAGGTCCAAATGGATTTACACCAAACATTTAAGGAACAATTAATTTCAATTCTACAGAAATGATTATTATCAATAAGAGAAGAAAGAGCTCTGACAAATTCCTTTTATGACACCAATATGGTGCTGACACCTAGACCAGAAAGAATCAAAACAGACAAAGGACATTATAGACCCATCTCAATAATGAACATTGATGTAAAAATCTTAGGTAAAATATTATCAAAGAGATTACAGGTGACACAGTGGATAGAGTACTAGCCCTAGAGTCAGGAGGACCTGAGTTCAAATTTGGCCTCAGACACTTACTAATTACTTACCTGTGTGACCTTGGGCAAGTCACTTAACCCCATTGCCTTGAAAAAAACTAAAAGAGAGAGAGAGAGAGAGAGAGAGAGAGAGAGAGAGAGAGAGAGAGATTTCAGGAAGTGATTATTAGGACAATACAACATGATCAGGTAGAATTTATACCAGGTAGACAGGGATGGTTCAACATTAGGAAAGCATTCAATATAATTGAATACATCAAAAACAAAACCAACAGAAATCATTGATTATTAACAATAGATGCTGAAAAAGTCTGACACAATACAACATCCATTACTATAAAAAAAGCATTAGTGTAGGAATAAATGGAGTTTTCCTTAAAATAATGAGTTTCTGTCTAAAAACTATCAATAAATATTATATGTAATGGAGATAAACTAGAAGTATTTCCAATAAGATCAGGAGTGAAACAAGGATACCCATTATCACCATTACTGTTCAATATAGAATTAGAAATGTTAACTTTAGCAATAAGAGAAGATAAAGAAATAGAAATGATTAAAATTAGCAATGAGGAAACAAAACTTTCATTGCAGATCATATGATGGTATACTTGGAGAACCCTAGAAAAACACCTCAATTAAAAAAAATCAAAAGAAAACCATCTTAAAAACTACTTGAAATAATTAACAAATTCAGCAAATTATCAGGATATAAAATAAACCCACATAAATCAGCATTTCTATATGTGAACAACAAAACCCAAGGGCAAGAGATAGAAAGAAAAATTCCATTTAGTGTAACCGCAGACAACATAAAATACTTAGGAATCTACCTCCCAAGACAAATCCAGAAACTATATTACAATACAAAGCACTTTTCACAAAAATAAAGTCAGATCTAAATAATTGGAAAAATGTCAATTGCTCATGGTTAGGTTGAGCTAATATGCTAGAATTTCTACCCAATTCTACCCAATTTAAATTACTTATTCAGTGCTCTACCAATCAAATTACCAAATAACTTTTTACCCAGCTAGGGAAAAAAATAGTAACAAAATTCATCTGGAGCTGCAAAAGTCAAGAATATCAAGGGGAATAATGAAAAATTTAAAAGAAGTCATCTAGCTCTACCAGATCTAAAACTTTACTATAAAGTGGCAGGCATCAAAACTGCTTGGTACTGGTTAAGAAATAGCACAATTGGAGTGGCTAGGTGGCCCAGTAGATAGAGCACGGGCCCTGGAGTCAGGAGTACCTGAATTCAAATCTGATCTCAGACACTTAATAATTACCTAGCTATGTGTGGCCTTGGGCAAGCCACTTAACCCTATTGCCTTGCAAATAAAAAAAAACCTAAAAAAATTTTTATTAAAAAAGAAGTAGCACAATAGACTAAGGTATTGGAATAGGTACAAAATAGAGAGTGGTAAATGATCATGGTAATCTAATGCTTGACAAACCCAAAGACATTAGTTACTGGGATAAGAATTCACTATTCAACAAAAATTGTTGAGAAAACTGGAAAATAGTGTGGCAAAAATCCTTCAAATTCTTACTGATTAGAAAAATGCAACTTAAAATAACTATAAGGTACCACCTCACTCCTATCAGATTGGCTAAAATGACAAAAAGGGAAAACAATCAATATTGGAGAGGTTGTGGGAGAATTGGGACATTGATTTACTGTTGGTAGAGTTGTGAACTAATCCAACCATTCTGGAATGCAATATGGAATTATGCGCCAAGAGTGATAAAACTCATCATATCTTTTGGCCCTTCAATACCAATACTAAACCTATAATCCAGAAAAAAATCATATAAAATACCACATGGCAAAGAACTGGACATTGAGGGAGGGATATCCTTCAATTGGGGAATGGCTGAAAAAGTTATGGCATATGAATGTTACGAAGTATTATTGGAAAGAAAGAATTCCTGGGCAGAGCCAAGATGGCAACAAGAGAGGATCATGTCTTAGGTGCTCTCTCATAAAACTTATAAGCTAAGGACTCTAACTAAATTTCAAGAGACAGAACCCACAGAGGGAACCAATGAGGCAGTTCTCCTACTCAAGGTAACCTAGAAAAGAGCAGAAAGGCTCTGCTCCCTGGGGTTGGAGGGGCAGCCTGCCAGAGGGGTGGACCGCCAGAGAGAAAGAACTTCACCCTCCTGGAGGCAGCCCCAGGGCACTGGGAGCTGGGGCTCAGCCAGGGTGTTCCCTGAACTACACCCTGGGGAGCACCAGGCACAAATTGGGGGAACAGTGGGGAACCTCTGCCAGAGCGGGCACATGAAGCCCAGACCTCAGGGCACATAGCAAGCAGCATGGCCAGTGCAGCCGAGTTCCAGGAAACAGAAGCAGGAAGAACTGGTAAGCAGGAGCCCCCAGGGCATGAGCCCATTGAACCTAGGGAGGGGAGTGAAGAGAGAGAGACTGCAGAGAGACTGTCCTCTGTCCCTGGAACAGGACTCTGGGGCTCTGACCACATTCAGATGCTGATTGCAGTCTAGGCCCCCCATAGAACAGCAGGGGCCCCCTCCACCTCAGCCCAGTGGCAGAGGGGGGTGTATATGGTCATTCACAGACCAGGAGGGAGGACAGAGCCTCACACACTGAGACCCTTGTGGGAGTGTCCCAAAAGCTCAGGAAGCACCCCAAAACCAGGCTCAAGCTGGGAAAATGAGCAAGCAGAGAAACAAGAGGAACACCACTGAGAAATATTTTGCCTGTGAGCCCAAGAAGGATCAAAACACTGGGTCTGAAGATGAGGAAGCACAAGCTCCTGCATCTAAAGACTCCAAGAAAAACAGAAATTGGGCTCAGGCTATGACAGAGTTCAAAATAGACTTTGAAAATCAAATGAGATAGTTAGAAGAAAAACTGGGAAAAGAATTGAGAGAGATGCAGGAAAAACATGAAAATGAAGTCAGCAGCCTAGTCAAGGAAGTCCAAAATAATGCTGAAGAAAATAGCATGCTAAAAACCAGCTTAGGTCAAATGGATAAAACAGTTCAATAAGTTATTGAGGAGAAGAATACTTTAAAAAGCAAAATTGGCCAGATGGAAAAAGAGATAAGAAAACTCTCTGAGGAGAACAAATCCTTCAGACAAAGAATAGAATTCAAGGAGATTGATGCATTTATGAGAAACCAGGACTCACTACTTCAAAACCAAAAAAAAAAAAAAAGAAAAATTAGAAGAAAATGTGAAATATCTCATTGAAAAAACAACTGATATGGAAAACAGACTTAGGAAAGATAATTTAAAAATTATTGGAATACCTGAAAGTCATGATCAGGAAAAGAGCCTTGACATCATTTTCAAAGAATTCCTAAGGAAAATTGCCCTGATATTCTAGAAGCAGAAAGCTGAATTTGAAGATAAAATATGGTGTAAAAATGGAGTCAATAGAAAAAAAGGGAAATGTAATGGGAGAAAGAAAAAGGAGAGGGGAATAGGCCAAGATATCTCAAATAATAAGATTTTTCTTTATTACAATGAGCTATTGCAATGATATGGAAGGGGGGGGAAGGCAAGGGGAAATGAGGGAATCTTCGCTCTCATCAGAAGTTGCTAGGAGAGGAAACAGCATTTATACTCAATGGGGTATAGGCATCTGGAGTAAGAAGGAAAGGGAGGACAGGGGGAAGGGGGATGATGTGAGTGATGGAGGAGAGAATGGACCATGGGGGGAGAGTGGTCAGATATAACACATTTTCTTTTTTACTTCTTTGCAAGGTGCTGGGATTGGAAGGCCTGTCTGGGACCATAGGGCCAGGTGGATGCTGGGCCTAAGGGGTGGTATGGGGGCTCAGGGCCTCTTGGCTCCAGAACCGGGATCTGTCTGCTGTGCCACTCAGCTACCCTACAGCAGAGTCATAGTGAAAGGAGAGAGAAAATAGAGTACATTGTAGTGGAGAAATAAGTAAGGAGGGAGTTGAGATCAGCAATGGCAATGGTGGAAAAATATGGAAGTAACTTTTGTGATGGACTTATCATAAAGAATGTGATCCACCCGTGACAGAGTTGGTGGTGTTGGAACAAAGACTCAAGCACATTTTTTATTAGTATTATTTTGGAGGGGGTGTAGGGCAAATGGGGCTGGGTGGCATGCCTGGGGTTGCATAGCAGGGTGATCATTGGGTGTCTGAGGCCATGTTTAGACCCGGGTGCTTCCGGCTCAAGGGCCAATGCTCTGTCCTCCACCGAGCCACCCCTACTATTGTTACTATTTTATTTTATTTTGAGTCTTTTTTTTCTTTTTCTTTGGTTTTTGCAGGGCAGTGGGGTTCAGGTGGCTTGCATGTCACACAGCTGGTTGATTGTTAGGTGTACGGGGCCAGATGTGGGCTTGGGTGCTCATGGCTCCAGAGCTAGTGCTCCGTCCATTGTGCCACCCGGCCATACCTACAATTATTGCTATTTTTTAATTTTAATTTTTTTCTCTCCCCTTTACTTTATCACTCAAGCGAGTCAATATTTATGGGGGGAGGGGGTATTTCATTTACTCTTAAACAAGAATATTTTATTAATGTATAAAAAAATTATTTGTACAAAAGGAGAATAAATATTTTAAAAACTTCAAAAAACAAAAAAAGAAAGAATTCCTGGCTAAGTGAAAGGAGCAGAACCAAAAATACATTGCACACTTTAACAAGAACATTATGAATTGATTAACTTTGATGGATGTAGTTCTGCTCAGAAATTCAGAGACAATTCAGGACAACCCTGGGAGTTCTGTTATGGACAATGCTATCCACATCCAGAGGAAGAAAAAAAAAACCCTACAGAATCTGAATGAATACTGTGTTCACTTTTTTAAAGTTTCTTTTATGCTTTTTCTTTCTATTCCCGTGTGTTTTTTTTCTTTTCCCTTAGTCCTAATTCTTCATACAGAAAATGTCCAATCTGTAAACATGTTAAACACAAATGTATATGTACAATATTCACTAGACTGTTTTCCTCTAAAGGGAGAGGATGGGAAGGGAGGATGGGCAAAAATTATATAACTTATAAATATGCATGTAGGTGAATATTGAAAATCTTTCATAACATGTAATTGGAAAAATAAAATATCAATTGAGAAAAAAATTTCACTTAACTGTCTTTATTATATGGCCTCCTTTGGGCAAAGAATTAGAATACAATTAAAATGCATGTCATCAGGATGGGACAGAAATGCTCAGCATATCCTGATCCAAAGATCACTGGGACTCTGTATGCCCCAGAAAAATCTCAATTCTCCTCTCAATGCATTTTGAAAGGGAGAAAGGGAAAAAGAGAGAGAGAGAGAGAGAGAGAGAGAGAGAGAGAGAGAGAGAGAGAGAGACAGAGAATTTTCATGTGATTTAAATATATATGTGTTGAAAAATGGACAAAAGTATCTGAAAGGGACTTGCAACCCTATTGAACAAAAGGGATCATTGCTAAATTGTGTATGGAAAACAACGTTCTGTGTGCATTACAGGCCACCATCTCTATGCTCTAGATCCTTCTACCAAGATGGCAAGTTTTTGCTCAGCTACATACACAGAGAGGAGATTTTTCTTTATGATTTGATGGGATTTTTTTTAACCATCTAGGGCTATTACTAAAGTTCCCCAAACATAAAAAAAAGGATAACTAAATCAGAAATCTACTGGCCCAAATGAGTCAGCACTCTTCTAGAGAAAGCTGACTTAAAGGAGAAGTGGGAGAAAATCTCTTGGGTAACTTCTCCTTCTAGAGAAAATTTGAAATAATTCTTTCACTTCAACAACTAGAAGGAACGCTGTAAGTGAAGGGAAGAGTTGGGAATAGAATGGGTCTGCCCACATAAAGATGGGGGCCAGAAAAAAAAGTACTGAGCTAGTGTTTTTCTTCAATCAAAAAATGTCTTCCACCATTCACTCTAAGTTATCCAGGATATATTAAAAAAAATAGTGGCTAAACTTTTTTTAAATGGAATTTGAAGTCAATCCTCAGAAAATATCGTATTATCCTTAAGATTTGGGGAGATGGGTTCTGAACCTATAGTTTAATTGGCAAAAGTAGTTTTCAATGAGGAAACTAACTTCCTCAGTCAATACAGATGAGGAAGTGATTCACAACAGTGGTGTTAAAAACAGGGCTAAACTATACATAAGGATTCTTGTGGGTCACATATTGACTTAGAAAATTATATATAAAAATTAAAAATGTAATAAGTAATCTATTTCTTGTTTCTCAATGAGTGTGAGAGAAGAGGGAGGGAAGGAGGGAATGTGGAACTGAAAATAAAAATTAAAAATTTTTAAATGTGGGGCAGCTAGGTGGTGCAGTGGATAGAGCACTGGCCTTGGAGTCAGGAGTACCTGAGTTCAAATCTGGCCTCAGACACTTAATAATTACCTAGCCGTGTGGCCTTGAGCAAGCCACTTAACCCCATTGCCTTGAAAAATCTAAAAAAAAAAAATTTAAATGTTTTATTTTTAATTAATCTGTTAAATATTTCCCAATTACATTTCAATTTCATTCTATAGCATGCAGGAGTAATGTAGGGAGGCTATAGAGCCCCTGTTTGGCATCTGAACTTTACAAAATATTTCTGGAGTTACCTGGAGCACTGAAAAGCTATTAACCAACTTTCACAAAAAATATCTAATATGTGTCAGAAACAGGACTTGAAACCAAGTGTTACTCCAACACTGTGCCTAAGTGTTTCTCATTCATAATATTATACTTCTATAAAGTTCCATGATAGCATGCTTGCACAGGTTCTGGATAATAGATGATGCTCTTGCACCTTTCCAATAACCAATGGAGTGAAACAGGGCTTTGTGTTTCCTCCCATGCTTTTTATTGTGATGTTTTCAGTGATGTTGTTGGACATCTTCAATGAAAATGAAAACAGGTAATTTTCAGATGAAGAAACTAAAGTTATCAATAATCATATGAAAAATGCTTTAAATCATTAGTGATCAGAAAAATGCAAATTAAAATTTGTACCATCTCAAACCTATCAGATTGGCTAAAAATGACAAAAAAGGTGGAATGGTGAACTAAGTATTGAATTCTGGACAGCTATTTGGAACCATATCCAAAGGGCAAAAAATTGTGCATACTCTTTGATCCAGCAATTCCACTACTAGGTTTCTATCCCAAAGAAATCATAAAAAAGGGGGAAATATTCAGACATGCAAAAATATTTATAGCAGCTCTTTTTTTTGTAATGACAAATTGGATGGATGCCTATCAATGAGGGAATGGTTGAACAAGTTATAGTATATGAATGCTATGTAATATTATTGTTCTGTAAGAAATAATGAACAGATGGACTTTAGAAAAGCTTGAAAAGATTTGCATAAACTGATGCTGAATGAAGTATAGCATCAGAAGAACATTGTATACATTTAAAGCAATATTGTGGGGGGGGTGCGGGGCAAATGGGGCTGGGTGGCCTGCCTGGACCCGCATAGCAGGGTGATCTTTGGGTGTTTGAGGTCAGAATTGGACCCGGGTGCTCCTGGCTCAAGGGCCAATGCTCTGTCAGCCACCCAGCCACCCCTACTATTATTACTATTTTATTTTATTTTGGGTCTTTTTTTTCCTTTTTTGGTTTTTGTAGGGCATTGGGGTTGGGGTGGCTTGCATGACACATGGCTGGATGATTGTTGGGTGTATGGGGCTGGATATGGGCTCGGGTGCTCCTGGCTCCAAGGCTGGGGCTCCATCCATTGAGCCAACTAGCCATACCTACAATTATTACTATTATTTTTTTAATTTTAATTTTTTTCTCTCCCCTTTACCACTCAAGCAAGTCTATATTTTGGGGGGGGGTATTCTGTTTACCCTTAAACAAGAATATTTTCTTAATGTATAAAAACATTATTTGTACAAAAAGAGAATAAATAAATATAAAAAAGAAGGAAAAAAATAAAGTGATATTGTGAGATGTTCAACTATGATGGATGCAGCTTCTCTCAGCAGTTCAGTGATAGAGGACAATCCTGAGAGACCTATTATGGAAACAGACAACCACAACCAGAGAAGTCTGGTGGAATCTGAATGCAGAGTAAAGTATATTATGAACACTTTTATTTTTTTTATTTTTTATTTTTTTTAATTTATTTTTTATTCTCATTTTGTACAAATGTTTTTCTTTACATTAATAAAATGTACTTGCTTACAAGTAAACAAAATACCCCTCCCCCCATGAATATAGATAGACTTGCTTGGGCAAAAAAGTAAAGGGGGGGAGAAAAAAATTAAAATTAAAAAAAATAATAGTAATAATTGTAGGTATGGCCAGGTGGTGCAATGGATGAAGCACCAGCCCTGGAGTCACGAGCACCCGAGTCCATAACCAGCCTCATAAACCGAACAATCACCCAGCCATGTGACATGCAAGCCACCCGATCCCCACTGCCCTGCAAAAACCAAAAAGAAGGGAAAAAAAGGCCTAAAATAAAATAGTAATAATAGTAGGGGTGGCTGGGTGGCAGACAGAGCATTGGCCATTGAGCCAGGAGCACCCGGGTCGGAATCCGGCCCCCGACACCCAATGATCACCCTGCTATGTGGCCCCAGGCAGGCCACCCAGCCCCACTTGCCCTGCACCCTCCCCCAAATAATAATAACAAAAAATGTGTTTCAGTCTTTGTTCCAACACCATCAACTCTGTCATGGGTGGATCACATTCTTTATGATAAGTCCATCACAAAAGTTACTTCCATATTTTTCCAACGTTGCCATTGCTGATTGCAACTCCCTCCTTTCTTATTTCTCCACTACCATGTACTATATTTTCTCTCTCCTCTCACTATGACTCTGCTGTAGGGTCGCTGAGTGGCGCAGCAGACAGATCCCTGGTCCTGGGGCCAAGAAGCCCTGAGCCCCCATACCACCCCTTAGGCCCAGAATCCACCTGGCCCTATGGTCCTGGGCAGGCCTTCCAATCCCAGCCCCTTGCAAGAAGCAAAAAAAAGAAAATGTGTTATATCTGACCACTGTCCCCCCATGGTCCATCCTCTCCTCCTTTATTCACATCCCCACCCCTTCCCCCTGCTCCCCCCTCCTTCTTGCTCCAGTTGTCTATACCCCATTGAGTATATTTGCTGTTTCCTCTCCTAGCCATCTCTGATGAGAGCAAAGGTTCCCTCATTGCCCCTTGCCTCCCCCCTTCCATATCATTGCAATAGCTCATTGTAATAAAAAAATCTTATTATGTGAAATAGCTTGGACTATTCCCCCTCTCCTTTTTTCTTTCTCCCATTCCATTTCCCTTTTTTTCTTATTGACTCCATTTTTACACCATATTTTATCTTCGACTTCAGCTTTCTCTTGTGCTTCAACTATAAAAGCTCCCTCTACCTGCTCTATTAACTGAGATAGCTCATATGAATATTATCAGTATCATTTTTCTATACATGCAGTTCATCCTCCTTAAGTCCCTCGTATTTACCCCCTCTCCTCCAATCTCCATGCTTCACCTGAGTCCTGCATCTGAAGATCAAACCTTCTGTTCAGCTCTGGCCATTCCAAAAGGAACCTTTGAAATTCCCCTGGTTCATTGAAAGTCCATCTTTTTCCCTGGAAGAGGACATTCAGCCTTGCTGGGTAGTTCATTCTTAGCTGCATTCTAAGCTCTCTTGCCTTCTGGTATATTGTATTCCAAGCCCTACGAGCTTCCAGTGTAGCTGCTGCTAAGTCCTGTGTGATCCTGACTGCAGCTCCACGATATTTGAACTGTGTCCTTCTGGCTGCTTGTAATATTTTCTCTTTGACTTGGGAGTTCTGGAACTTGACTATAACATTCCTGGGGGTTGGTTTTTTGGGATCTCTTTCTCTGGGGGGTCGGTGGATTCTCTCCATTTCTATTTTGCCCTCTGCTTCTAGAATATCAGGGCAATTTTCCTGTAGTAATTCTTTGAAAATGATGCCAAGGCTCTTTTCCTGATCATGACTTTCAGGTATTCCAATAATTTTCAAATTATCTTTCCTAAGTCTGTTTTCCATATCAGTTGTTTTTTCAATGAGATATTTCACATTTTCTTCTAATTTTCATTTTTTTGGTTTTGAAGTATTGATTCCTGATTTTTGGTAAATTCATCAGTCTCCTTGAATTCTATTCTTTGTCTGAAGGATTTATTCTCCTCAGAGAGTTTTCTTATCTCTTTTTCCTTCTGGCCAATTTTGCTTTTTAAGGCATTCTTCTCCTCAGTAACTTTTTGAACTGTTTTATCCATTTGACCTAAGCTGGTTTTTAGCATGCTATTTTCTTCAGCATTTTTTTAGACTTCCTTGACTAAGCTGCTGACTTCATTTTCATGTTTTTCCTGCATCTCTCTCCTTTCTTTTCCCAGTTTTTCTTCTAACTCCCTCATTTGATTTTCAAAGTCTTTTTTGAGCTCTATCATAGCCTGAGCCCAATTTCTGTTTTTTCTTGGAGTCTTCAGATGCAGGAGCTTGTGCTTCCTCATCTTCAGACTGAGTATTTTAATCCTTCTTGGGCTCATTTGCAAAATATTTCTCAATGGTCTTCCTCTTGTTTCTTTGTTCATTTTCCCAGCCTAAGCCTGTTTTTTGGGGGTGCTTCCTGAGCTTTTGGGACACTCCCACAAGGGTCTCAGTGTGTGAGGCTCTGTCCTCCCTCCTGGTCTGTGAATGACCTTAAGCGCCCCGCCTCTGCTATGGGGGCTGAGGTGGGGGGGGGGCCCTGCTGTTCTATGGGGCGGGGGGGGGGGGGGGGGGGGCCTAGACTGTGATCAGGATCTGAATGTGGTCAGAGCTCCAGAGTCCTGTTCCAGGGGCAGAGGACAGAGCTCTGCAGTCTCTCTTCACTCCCCTCCCTCAGCTCTATGGGCTCATGCCCTGGGGGCTCCTGCTTACCGGCTCCGCCTGCTTCTGTTTCCTGGATCAGGGCTGGGGAAAGACCATACTGCTAGCTGTGTGCCCTGAGGTCTGGGCTCCACGTGCTTGCTCTGGCAGAGGTCCCCCCGCTGTTCCCCCACTTTGTGCCAGTGCTCCCCGGGGTGCAGCTCAGGCAACGACCCCGCTGCTGCGAGCTGAGGCTCCCAGCACCCTGGGGCTGCCTCCAGGAGGCTGAAGTTCTTTGGCTCTGGCGGGCCACCCCTCTGATGGGCGGCCTCTCTGGCCCCAGGGAGCAGAGTCTTTCTGCTCTTTTCCAGCTTACCTTGAGTAGGAGAACTGCCTCACTGGGTCCCTTTGTGGGTTCTGTCTCTCGAAAGTTTAGTTAGAGTCCTTAGTTTATGAGTTTTTATCAGAGAGCTCCTGAGACATAAAGATCCCTTCATGTCGCCATCTTGGCTCCCTATTATGAACACTTTTTAAAAAGTTTTTTTATGTTGTTTCGTTCTCTCTCATGATTCCCGCCCCCCCCTTAGTGCTAATTCTTCTTTCACAACATACTCAGTATGGAAATATGTTAAACACAATTGTACATGTACAACCTATATTAGATTGTTTGCTGTCATTGGGAGGGGAGATGAAATAGGGGATGGTAGGAAAATGTGGAATTCAAAAGCTTGCAAAATGATGAATGTTGAAAACTATTTCTGCATGTAATTGGGAAAAAATTTTTAAAGAAGAATAAAAATTCTACTGGAGAGTAGTACTCCTAAGGGATGGTCATTTCTTTTGAATGTCAAACATAGATTTGCCTAAAAACCTGTTACAAAGAACTCACACAAAGCAAACACTCACATAGAAGTCAGAAGAAATGATACAAGGACAATCTCAAGTTCTTTCTGAAGAATTTTGGAATCAATTGTGAAATATGAAAGACATTGGCATAGGACTGCCCAGTGATGCTCACATCAAAAAAGATGTGCTCTGTGAGCAAAAAAGAATTGCAGTAGCTCAAAAAAAAATGTGAGATGTACAAATTTAGAGTCAAACTCCACTCCGAATGTTCATATGCACTATTTTGCTTGATGTGTGTTAGAATTTTTAAAGCTAATATTGGTCTGATCAGTCACACAGTTGAACACACCATACCTTGACCTTGATACAGTAATGTCATTTTGGTCCTCTCAGGGGGGTCAAAAAACCATATCTGTAAATAGGATTATCAGTCAGCCTACACTATCAACTTATCTCTGATTTCTTCATTTAACTTCACATTGAATCCTGCCTCTGCTACACCCATGTTCCTTCTAAAAATATCTTTGCCCTAAAGTTCCTAATACATATTTCTCTCTTTAACTATCCTGCTACCAAGTCACTGTTCATAGCATCAATAGAAACAATTTTGCTCATCTGAAAGACTCAGATAAAAAAGGGAAAAAGATTGAGCCACACTTTTTTTTTCCAAGTGCCTTTTAAAAAAACAGAGCCATTAATAAGGCACATACAATGTTTTCTGTCACATTACCCTTAATGATTCAAATATAAGGAGCAGAATTTAATAGTCCAAAGTCATTTCTATTTGTGTGTTGTTACTTACATCCAAAGGAATATTTGTGTTAGGGTCAATTCAAGTACAGAAAAACACTCAGCTGTGCTTAAAATAATTCATTCTCTCTTCTTCTTTCAGTACTTGCCACAGTATAAAAGATATGTAATTGGAGGTGGAGAGGCTGGGAATTGGTTTCTAGGTAACGTAGCAATTTGTTCTGCAGATTACTAGAATATCACATGATTAACTTGTGGGTAAAATTGAAACATTCAATGCTCAGATATGTAGAAGACATTTTAATTAAATCATCTTTGAAAAATCATGCTTTCTAGAGCTGGGTAAAATAATAATTTTTAAAGTTCCTCTAGAAAAAAGACTGAATATCCCAATTAAATAATGTATATAAAAGTTTATAAGCATAAGCTCTATGTAAATGAAAATTTTTCCACTAAAATTCAACTTCAGTTACTATGATATAAAAATGATCCTTTATCAGTGTGGTAGATCAAGTTTGATGGAGCCTGGTCAAAGATCTCAGTGTTGATACTGGAATGAAATAAAGGCACTCATGGCCCATCTATTAACAAAAGAAGGTTTGCTTAGGCATAGCAGGGGAAAGGATATTCATCTAGATTACCTTACCTAACATTAATTCAGTCAACTATAACCTCCCTGGATTATTCTATAAAAGTTTGATCAGTGAGGGCAAAGCCAGAGGTCCTTTGATAGGCAAGCAACTTGGAAGCTATTTCAACACTTTGAGTCTTTAGTTCCCCAAACCAATCAAACCCAGAGGATGACTTCAAAACTTGTCAAGAAAAGAGAGCTAATCTAGTAGCTAAACTGTAAGACCTTGGTAAATACCTGTTCTCACTGCAATAAGCAAAGGCTATGTAAAAAGAATACAAGTTCTGCCAAGTCCTAAAAAATTAAAAGAACTTCAAGTATGGATCTGTCATAGGAGGACCAACATTGCTAATTTAAGAGAGTCTTAAGATATCAAGTCTTTTTTTTTGTAACTATAGCAATTTGCCTTTTTTAAAGTAGCATGGAAAGATTATAATTTTATTTATATTTTTGTAATCTTGAAAAACTTTAAGTGACAAATTAATTTAGCAGTAATAAAATAGTAGTAGTAGCAGCAGTAGCAGTAGCAGTAGTACTGTAGTTACTCTGGTTAGAAGAATGTGATTTCTCCATCACTGAGAGTATAACTCCTCCTCCAGAGATGTAGACAGTAAGACCAGAAGTCTTAGAGCTAGAGGCATAAAGATTGCACTGAAAAGGTTTGGGGTTTCTTTTGATCTTGGAAAAAAAAGTGTTTTAAAGATAATTTATTTTAACTTAATTTTGAATTCCAAATTCTCTCCCTCCCACCTGACCTTCCCTCATATATTGAAAAGACAAGCAATATGATTTCAATTTTACAAGTGAAGTTAACAAAACATTTTCCTATTACCCATGTTGCAACACAAAAAGAATTTTAAAAAATCAGAAAAATAAAGAAAATCAAAAAAATATGCTTCAATTTTCATTCAGAGTTCATCAGTTTTCTCTCTGGAGATACATAGTATTTTTTTTTATCATTGATCCTTTGGAAATATCTTGTACTAAGTAGCTAAGTCTTTCACAATTGACCCACATTATAATATTGCTATTACTGTGTACAATGTTCTGGTTCTTCTCATTTAATTTTGCATTAGTTCATATGAGTCTTCCCAGTTTTTAAAAAGAGATTTTGAAGGGATAATCAAATAGCCACACAGGGTAGATAGAGCACTGCCCTGGGATTCCATGTTGGCCAGGGATACCATGTGCAGACAATACAGATAGACTGGGACTATCTAATAGAATGGAAAGCCCAATGGGTATGAATATCAGACACATGGTTAGGGATATACCTGAGATCCAGTCATGTTCTTCTTTGCTTCAACCCTCCTTTCCTGTAGCTTTTTCCAAAGATATCATTATATCTCATTCATTTTTCTCATTTAATCCTTCACTTCTTGTTTCTCCTCTGGCCAGGGGAAGGAAATGTGTTTGTGGGGTAAATGTATCTATTTCTATCCCATCCCTCTACTTTCATTGATGAAATCATTGCAGCCAATATTTAGGAGACATATTCCTTTGCAAAACACATGTAAAAGAAGCTTCTATTAAACTATATGTCCAAAGGTTTTTTTAAGGTAATTTTATTGATTTTTTGTGTTTTTTCCATCTCCAGACTTTTTCTCCATTATTCCTCTTACAGCAATATACCAATCAATACACTGAAATAATCAATACACACAAAATTATCATTACTCTGTAATAATCTGCAATATATTTAATATAGAACACCAGTTAACCTTCCACCTCTGCAAAGGAATGGGGTGGAGTTATCATTTCATGTTTTATCTTTGGGACCATGCTTATTCTTTGCAGTTTTATAAACATTTTCTTTTAATTGATTTGTGACTATTTTTTCCATTAGTCACTGTGTATGTTGTTTTCTTGACTCTACGTACTTTACTCTGTTCTGGTAAATCTTAACTTATTTCTCTGAATTCATCATTTTCATCATTTATTATGTGTTAATAATATTCCCATTTCATTTATATACCACAATTTGATTAGCCTTTTCACAATGAATAGGCATATTCTACATTTTAGTCATTTTATTTCTATATTTTTACATTTCTTTCTGAAATGGTTATTCTAATTCACAGTCCTACTAACAATATCCTAGTACATCAATTTTCCTACATTCCCTCCAATATTAACAACTTCCATCTTTAGTAATCTGTCATTTTGATGGATGTCAAAATCTCAGATTGTTATGATTTACATTAGTTATTAGTTATTATTATTAGTTACTTGGAGTGATCTTTCAGTAGTTATTAGTAATAGACAACTCCTCTTTCAAGAACAGTTTGTTTCTATCCTTTGCTCATCTATTAGGTAATGATTTTTGACTATAGAAATGTATTTTATGCTAGTTGTCTTCATTATTTGGATATCAGACTCTTAACTGAGAAATTTGATATAAAAATTTTTATTGCCTATTCTACTGATTCCATGCTTATACTAGATGTATGTTGTTTGTGAAGAAACTTTTCAATCTCAAGTAATCAAAATTATTTTATCTTTAGTAATTTTCTCTTTCCCTTAATTGGTCAAGAATACATCTCTTATGCATAGCTACAAAAATATATATGGTATCATCTTTGATATTAAAGTAACATAATCTATTTAGATTTTATTATGGAGCATAATATAAGATATTGGTCTAAGTCTAATTTCTACTAGATTACTTTCTAGCTATCCCAGTGGTTGTTATCAAATAGTAATTCTTTCCTAAGTACTTTTATCAGGGACTGCTAGGTGGTGCAGTAGATAGAGCACTGGCTTTGGATTCAGGAGGATGAGAGTTGGAATCCAGTCTCAGACACTTGCCACTTACCACCTCCAGTCATCCTGATTCATATCTGCCCACTGGACCCAGATGGCTCCAGAGGAGAAAGCAAGGCTGGTGACTTAGCACAGCACTCCTGCCTTACTCAAATCTAATTCACATACTTGTCATGGCATCAATTCCCTGATATCATGGTCTTTTTCTAAAAATTAAGGACAAACATTACTTTATGTTATCAAAAAGTGACCTGTTGAATTCTGTTGTTTCTATTCTTCTTTGTCTTCCTTTAATTTGCTTCTCTATTTTTGTTAAACAATATCAAATAGTTTTGATGGTTACTAGACTATAATAATTTGAAATCTTAAAGTTCTATTACTTTTTCATCCTATCTTTATATCTGTATCATTTCTCTTGATATTCCCCAACTGGATTTTTGTTAATATCTTATCAAGTTCTGCAACATATTCCTTTGATAGTTTAATTAGTATACCATAAAACTAGGAGTTAATGTTGCTTGTGTAGTACTTTCTATTAACATATTGAAGTCATGAACACTAAATATTCCTCCAGTTATTCAAGTAGTTACTTATAAGGAACATCTTGTAATTGTAACTATAAACAATGTGTGTGCTTCTGTAGGTTTATCCTTCAAATTATAAGCATTTTGTTGTTTTTGCAATGGATGTCCCTTTTAATTATTATTATTATTATTGCCTCTTGGATCTTGTTATTACTATATAGAAGTATGCTACTGGTTTTCATAGATTTATTTTGTAGCTTGCAACTTTGAAAAACTATTAATTACCTTAGTTAATATCTTTGCTGATTCCCTAATATTTTCTAAATAAGCCAACATGTCATCAGAAAAAGAAATACTTTAAACTGCTGATTCCCTAATATTTTCTAAATAAGCCAACATGTCATCAGAAAAAGAAATACTTTAAACTCCTCTTAGATTTCTTTGTGTTTAATTTCTTTTTCTTAATTCATTACTTTTGTTAGTATTCCTGGAACTACAGCAAACAACAGTGATGAGACTAAGTATCCTTGCTGAACTCCTATATTTGTGGGAAAGTTTCTGCTGTATCTCTGGACCCTATTACATAGTCAATTTATGTAAAGCTTCACAGTGGTGTTGAGAAACATATACTTTAGCAATCCCATCAGAAGATTTCATAAGTCTTTTAGCTCTACTTTCTCCAGCTAGAAATTTGTTCGATTTGATATATTCTCCTTTCTATTAGATTTATCCTAAAATGAGAAAGACATTAAAATGTCCTACAATTATTGTGACAGTTAAGTGATGAAGTGGATAGAGCGGGCCTGTAGTCAGGAAGACTCATTTTCCTGAGTTAAAGTCTAAGCTTGGATACTTACTAACTGTTTGACCCTGGGCAAGTCATTTAATCCAGCTTGCTTCAATTTCCTCATTTGTAACATGAGCAGAAGAAGGAAATGGCAAACCATTTCATTATCTTTGCCAAGAAAATCTCAAACAGTGTCAAGGAGATTCAGACACAACTGTACAACAGCACTATTGTTGTTCTCTTGTCTATGTCTCATAATCAGTTAATTTTTTATACATTTAAGTACTAAGGTATTAAAAGAATATAAGATATTTTATTGTCTATGACTACTTTCAGCATAATGAGATTCCTTTGTTTATGTCTTGAATTTTATTTTTGCTTTGTCTGATAACATTAATGCAACTCTTTTATGGGATATAGTTGATATATTTAAATTTTGTTCCAGCATTTCATATTTGATCTATGAACATCTCTGTCCTTTAAATTGGAAGCAGATTGTGAGGTTTTCATTTTCTTATGGAGTGTGGCACTTTCATCTGATTGAATTGTGTAAACCCATTCTCATTCAAAGTTAAAGAATTTTTCTTGTTGTTCTTCCTCTGTTAAGATAAACACTGTTGTCTTAAACACCTTTTCTCTTCAAGTTTATTTTATAGTTTGCTACTTTAAGGTAATCTATGCTCCCAGGCTCTCTTACCCTCACTCTCAAGCTCAACCCTTACCTGTTTGTTAGTTATTTCTCTAGCTTTGGAATTCTAATTAACTTATTAATTCTTTTTTCTTTCCTCCTTTTATGTAGCCCTTCCCCCCCTCTTTTTTCTCTCAGTAAGATTGTCTCTCTCTCTCTACTCCCCTTAAATTTCTTTCATTTCTTAGCCTCTTGGACAGAGCCAAGATAGTGGAGTAAAAACAGGACTCACCTGAGATCTCCCCCAAATCACTCCAAATACCTTTTAAAAATGACTCTAAATACTTTCTAGAGTGGCAGAATCCTCAAAAAGACTGAGTGAAATAATCTTCCTGTCCAAGAGGACTAGGAAGATTTATGAGAAGGGTCTGCTACACTAGGTTGAGAGGGAAGCACAAGGCAGTGTGGGGCTCACCAGAGAGAACTGGCCCCAGCAATCCAGGAACAGACTGCGGGGTGACTAGTCAATGGCAGTGGTGGTTTCCAGACCTCTCAGCGCAGAGATCGCAAAGGACAACTTGGAGGGTTGGCAGGAAAATTCTGCCACACTGGGGTTAGAGTGGAGCATGGACCAGCACAGGCCTCAGCAGTATAGACCCAACCCCAGAGGCCAGAAACAGGTCTTAGGAGCCTTTGAATCAGCAGCAGCAGCAGCTGCTTCTAGAGCTCAAAGTCCACTAACAGTAAGGAAGATTACAGAGGTCTCCTTGCTAACACTGAGACAGGACTGTGTTGCTTTGCCCACACTCAGATCTGGGTCACAGTCTAGGGCCCCACTCTCATGAAGGGGAGCAGAGCACAACAGAGCTCAGTGCCACAGTGGGGCAAGGATCCTCCTCACAGTTCCAGGGCAGGGTGGAGTGCTTTTGATTACCACCCACAGACCAGAGCACAGGGCCAGGAGAGTAGGACAAACCTCTCCCTATATCATAAGACTTTTGAAGAATTGAAAACTTTCAGATCCCTAGAAGAATCTCTGAAAACAGCTGTAAAAACTCTCAAAAGCTTGGGACAGTTCACCCTCCACCCTGAAAGCACATTCCCACTTAACAAAGAGTTAAAATCCAGCCATAGACTCGAGCAAACAACAGAGGAAAAAAAATCCAACCATAGACAGTTACTATGGTCATATGGAAGATCAAAATACACATTCATAAAAAGATAACAGGGATAAAACTTCTATATTTCAAGCTTCCAAGAAAAATATTGAATTGGTCTCAGACCATGGAAGAACTCAAAAAGGATTTTGAAAATCAAGGAAGGGAGGTAGAGGAAGAGAAATGGGAGTGATGCAGGAAAATCTTGAAAACCAAGTCAGCAGTTTAGTGAAGGAGATACAAAAAATAGTGAAGAAAACAACATCTCAAAAACCAGAGTGGGCTAAATGGAAAAATAGGTAAAAAAAAAAAAACCAATAAGGGGAAGAATACATTTTTTTTGGCAAGGCAATGGGGTTAAGTGACTTGCCAAAGGTCACACAGCTAGGTAATTATTATATGACTGAGATCAAATTTGAACTCAGGTCCTCCTGACTCCAGGACCAGTGCTATATCCACTACACCATCAAGCTGCTCCAGAAGAATACTTTGCAAAAGTAGAATTGGCTAAATAGAAAAGAAGATACAAAAGTTCACCATAGAAAATAATTGTTTAAAATCTAGAATTGAGCACAGGGAAGCTTATGATTTTGTGAGAATTCAAGAAACAATAAAACAAATCCAAAAAAATGAAACGCTATAAGAAAATGAGAATTATCTCTTGGAAACACAACAGACCTGGAAAACAGATCCAAGAAAGAAAATTTAAATATTATTGAATTATATGAAAGCCATGACAAAAAAAAAGAACCTAGACATCATTTTTCAAGAAATTATCTAGGAAAACTACCCTGATATTCTGGAGGAAGAGAGTGAAATAGAAATTGAAAGAATCTATCAATTATCTCCTGAAAGATATCCCAAAATGAAAACTGTAAGGAAAAGAAAGATTAGTGGAAAAAAAACAAACAAAAATTGCCAGGAAGTATTATAACCAAATTTCAAAGTTCCCAAGTCAGTATTTGGAGAAAATATTTCAAGTAGCCAAAAAGAAGCAATTCAAATATCATGGAGCCACAGACAGAATAACACAAGATTTAGTAGTTTATAAATTAAAGGATCATAGGGCTTGGAATATGATATTCCAAAGGGCAAAAGAGCTTGAGTTACCAACAAAGAATCACCTATCCAACATAACTGAACATACTCTTTCAGGGGAAAATATGAGCATTCAATGAAATAAGGGACTTTCATTCTTTCCTGATAAAGTCAGAGCTGAACAGAAAATTTGATTTTCATATACAAGATTCAAAAGAAACATAAAAAGTTAAACAAGAAAGGTAAATCATAATGGACTTAATGATGTTGAACTGCTTATATTCCTGCATGGGATGATACCGATAATTCAAATGAACTCTCTCATTTATTAAGACAGTTAGAAAGAACTTACATAGACAAAGCACACATGGGAGTTGAATTTGAAGGAATAATAAAAAAGCTGAAATTTATGAGTGAGAGATAAATGGACTGGAAGAAAGGAAAAGGGAGAGGTAGAATAATTATTCCACATAAAAGAGGCAAGAAAAAAGCTTTAGCAGTGGGGTGAAAGGGGGGATTGAAAAGAACTGAGTGAACCTTACTCTCATCAGAACTGACTCAGAGAGAGAATAACATATGCACTCGATTGGGTACAGAAATTTATCTTATCTTAGAGGAAAGGGATGGGAAAAGGGGGAGAGAGGGGGTAGGTGATAAAAGAGAGGGAAGATTGTGGGAGTGAATAGTCAGATACAAAACACTTTTGAGGAGGGGCAGGGTGAAATAGAGAGAGAGAGAGAGAGAGAGAGAGAGAGAGAGAGAGAGAGAGAGAGAGAGAGAGAGAGAGAGAGAGAATAAAGAGGGGTGGAGGAAAAGGATGGAGGGAAATATAGTTAACAGTAGCAACTGTAGGGAAAATATTAAAACAAGTTTCTCTGATAAAGGCTTAATTTCTCAAACTTAAATAACTGAATCAAATTTATTAAAAATTTTAAAATTATCCAATTGATTAATGATCAAAAGATATGAACAGTTTTTAGATGAGGTTATCAATACTTATTATTTAAATCATTTAAAAGTGTCCTAACTCACTATTGATAGGAGAAATGTGGATTGGAACAATTCTGAGGTACTACCTTATATTTATTGAACTGGATAATATGACAGAAAGAGAAAATGACAAATGTTGGAAGGAATGTAGAGAAAATGAGACATTAATGCATTGTTGGGGGAGTTGTGAAAGGATCCAACAAATCTATAGAGTAATTTGGTACTATGACATCAGGGTTATAAAACCATGTCTCACTTTTGATGTAGCGGTGCTACTACTAGGTCATAGCCAAGAAGAGATGAAAGCAAGAAAGAAAAGGATATATATATTTATGGATATTTATAGCAGTTCTTTTCTGGTGGCAGGGAGCTAGAGGGTAATGGTTGGGGAATGGCTGGGGAATGGCTGAACAAATAGTGGTATCTGATTAATATGAAATGCTATTCTTTTATAAGAAATAGTAAACAGGAAGTCCTCAGTAAAAAAACATGCATGAGCAAAGGTAATTGAAAATGTACTATATACAAAGTAACAGCAATGTGGTAGGATGGTTGGTTGTAAATGAATTACCTTTTCTCAGTAATGCTGTGATCCAAGAGAACTCTGAAGGACTTATAATAAAGAACACAAACCATCCCAAAGATAGAGCTGATGGTATCTGAATGCAGGTTGAAGCATACTTCTTTAAACTTTATTTTTTTCTTGAGGTTTCTTTTTTGGGGGGGTATTTTTATTTTTATAAAATGACTATTATGGTAATGTTTTTCATGACTACACATTTTTAAACTATATCAAATAACTTGCAGGAGGGGAAATAAAATAAGGAATATTTCTTTATCTTTTCAAATTAGAAAGTCATTTAACATGATTATTATCTCTGTGAGTACATGGTTTGAGAACTAGAGAAAACAGATTTTCTCTAAGAGTCTGGAATGGGTGCATAGTGATCCAATTAGAGTGAAGCTCTGAAAATTTTGTTCTATTCAGACTCTTGAACTTAGAGAGAGGATTAACAAGGAAATGAGCACATAACCAGAGTATTGTAGAATAGAGCAATTGTGCATTTATTTACTTTGGCCTGGTTACAGTTGGCCTACTAACCTTGCCCAGTGTTTATAAGCCTTTTGACACCACATACCCATCAGGGGGTCTCCTTTTCTTGTGGGGTCTTATGTTTCCCCAACAGACACACACACACACACACACACACACACACACACGTATTCAAACAGAGACTCTCTGACAATTTCTGAGGAATGTTATAGAATATATCCATAAAGAATAGATGACCCTATAAAACTTCTAATTTTCCAGTTTTAAGATTGTAAAATTCTCTCCTATGAATCAAAATCTGCTAGCTACTGCAAGAGAACACAATTCCTATCAGGATATCTGCTGTGCTCAAGACATTGAGAGACTTTAGTTTCACTGAAGCAGAAATTTGTACTTGGTTCTCATTTTACACCATCTGCTTCTTTAACACATACTTTTCTTCTATGGTCCATTCTTATTGGTCTGTAGTAGTTTTGCTTTGGTTAGACTTCACATTCAGGAGAAATAAGCATTTGAGACCAATAACTTGGTATTTAGCAGCTGTTTCAGCTTAGTATTAATCTTATTTCCTTAGGAAATGGTGTGTAACTTTGGCAATTGTTAATTTTAGAAATGAGTAGAACATTTGTTTTGGTTTTTTTTCTGCTTATTAGTATTCCAGGTTGTAGGAAGTGGGAAATGGGGAAAGAAGGGAAAATAGCTCCAATTTTAAACATGTGTATTTTAAATTGCTAGGAATGGGGGAGAATAGGAAAGAGGAGTATAAAATAGAATTTCCCAACTCAGCTTATATTGCAGAGAATAAAATATATAAAATCTCTACATCAAAGCAGTGTACCACTGTTGGGCAGCTATCCGGAGCTTGTGGAAATCAGAAATCACAAAGGTGAGAATAAGACAAGAAAAAGGATGGAGCAGCAGGAAGAAGAGAAGAATTGGACATAAAGGAAAGAAAAAGATTTTTAAGGTAATATGTTTTAGGAAATAAGACCTTTTGGAAATAAGACTGTTGGAACATGGTTTAAGAAGCAAATCTAGGGGCAGCTAGGCTGAGTTTAAATTTGGACTCAGACACTTAATAATTGCCCAGTTATGTGATGTGACCTTGGACAAGTCTCTTAACCCTATTGCTTTGCACAAAACTAAAAAAAAAAAATTAAAGAAGCAAATCTATTCCTAACTAATATGCTCAACAATTAGAATAACTTAACAGAAGATAACAAGCTTTTAGAGATGGATTTCTTTGGGCAAAAAGAAATTATGGAGTTTGGCTGCATATATATTTGAGGGAAATGTAGTTTCAAATGGAGTATTGTTCCTTTTCTTTAGAGACAGAGAATTGTGGCAAATTCTAAGCAAATCTTTCTTCTTTTAACTCAAACTCCAAGTATAAAGTGTAGCTCAAGTGTGGTATCAATGGAGAAATAAGATCCCAGGAAAAGATAGTACACAACTCATCTTGTAGAGGAATATTTATACCTTGTTAAGCAGATATCAGCAATTCAAAAACAAATACCCTTTCTTTTCCACTTATGATAATACTTCTCTCTGACATTATCTCCACAAATTATCCTGTATATGTTTTGTTTGTATATAATTGTTTGCATGTTGTCTCTTCTATTAGTTTGCATGTTTTCTCTCCTATTCTTGAAGAGCATGAATTATTTTTGTCTCTCTTTTTATCCCCAACTTGTAGAACAGGTTTTAACGTGATAGATGTTTAATTAATTCTTGTTGATTTAATGTCATCCCTGGGGATTAGGACCAAAGATAATGCCTTACATTTTCCCCCTGGCATGAGGAGAAAGATTTACTATGTATTCAACAAGAGATAGCACTCTAAAATAAATGTAAATTTCTGGTTTTATCATTAAAATGTCCAAATAGATACTAGTTGGATAAAATAAGAATAACAAACCTTTTTTTATAACTTCTTTTTAGTAGTGTCTCTTGATGACCCCATTTGGGGATTTTCTCAGCAAAGATACCGGAGCGGTTCTCCAGCTCATTTTACAGATGAGGAAACTGAGGTAAACAGGGTTAAATGACTTGCCCAGGATCACATAGCTAGCAACTGTCTGAGGATTGATTTGAACTCCTTTCTCCAGGTTCAGAGCTCTATCTACCATATCACTTAATTCTCATGTCTTATTTTAGCTATATTTCCTCCACAGGAATCCTATTTTGACACCATAATATAGAAGCTTCAGGAAGGTTACATAAGCAGAGTATAGACTCTAGACCAGTGGTGGATCATCTGAATATTTATAATCTCATTCGCAAGTCATACACAATTATAAACTTAAAAATTTCACCCCTTAAAAACTCCTAGATTTATTGAATTTTGAGTCTTGCCTGCAGTTGCTTTGGCAGCACCAGAACAAAGGATTTTTGAGGGCCTTATATGGCCCATAGGTTGGAGGTTCCCTGGCCCTCCTATATATGTTTCTACCAACCTGAAATGTCTTATATCAGTCTTATATATCTTATAAAAGTCTTATATCATACATTATACATGAGTTTAATCACATTACATGTGGCTAAGGGCAAGTTATAACTCATATAAGAAATGAGTTGTATCTGGTTTTTATACCAAGAGAGATGAAGATCACTTATAGATTGGCCACTAAAGTGTAACTTCGCAGGTCAAAGCTGGCTTCAGCAAATGAGTGCATCTGGGTGTCTTTGTCTTAGACTTGGATGCTAAGAGAAAAAGATAATGAATGGAGGGCTTTAGCAGCATCAGTTAGCACTTTTTACTGTCCTAAATGGGAAACATTTTGCCTGGGAATTTCATGGGAAACTAGAACATTGGAGACTGGATGAGGAAAGGGCCCTTAGGATATAAGATATGGGGGTACGAAAGAAATCTATAAAATTTGGGAATAGGAAAGAGATCTAGAATTTATAGAGGAACAAGCACTAGATTTGGAGTCAGAAAATTCAGCAAGTTAACTGACTGAATCAAATCCCCACTAGCTAATTGAGTCATTTTAGCAAGTCACTTAATTTCTCCAGAGTTCAGTTTCCTCATCTATGTAATTAGAGAGTTGGACTAAATAACCTCTGAAGTCTATTCCAGTTGTCAATATATGATCCTATGCTTATAAGACAAAAATAAGCAAGAGCATATTACAATTGATTATATTCACAAAAAATAGTCTAAAACATAAGATCTAGGGAAGTGTATACCTGGTAAATTAAACCAGCTAAGTCATTTTGTGATATCAAGGGATAACAGAGTAGCCCAAGTGCTAATCTTCTAATGTATCATTAAAAAAAAAACTGGAAAGTTTTGTGTGTGTGTGTGTGTGTGTGTGTGTGTGTGTGTGTGTTCAAAGGGGCATAAGGGAAGAGTCACAGAGGATGAAATGGGATAAATCAGTTTACTCTTGATGTGCTCAAAGAGTCATCAATTCATTAAATAATATTGCTTTCATACATAGTCTTGAGTCTATAGTTTGCCAGTTCAATGACTTTCTTAATAGCACTCTAAAGTCACTTGCTCCTACACTCTGTTTCTGATGTGCTAAGTATATATGAAGCAAATTTTAAAATTGTGCTCATTTTACCTACTCCAAATTTATCAGCTGAGTTTTCAGTGTTGCTTATCAATCTTTGTATTCAATTTTCATAGAATCCCTATCTGATTTTCCACAATTTCAAATCTTACCCTCTGAATTTGATCCTTGTCCACACTTTCATTCCCTACATTCTTAGCAAGCAAATGGTCTAGCCTTCAACTTCATTAAGAAAGTCAATGCTATCCTAGGGTTTATTGATTTAGTAATATTTTTGATCCAGAAAACAGCATCTGGCTGGTTTGAATAGAGAACAAAAGTGTATATTACTATGAGCATCTTCATGTGCTGCACTGGTCATTCATAAAACATTTATGATCGTGCCCTTTCCCTTCAACAAGGTTGAACAGATTTTAGTATGATATATACCCTAACATATTCTCCCTCAGTGAAACAAAACCAAGTAGCAATAAGACTATGACAGATGCTTATGTTGTGAAATGTGAAAAATGTGTGTGTGTGTGTGTGTGTGTGTGTGTGTGTGTGTGTGTGTGTGTGTGTGTGAGAGAGAGAGAGAGAGAGAGAGAGAGAGAGAGAGAGAGAGGAGGTGAGGGGAAGAGAAGGGTGAGGAGGAGGAGGGGAATGGGGGGAATGGAGGGGAGGGGAGGATGACAGGAGAGGAAAAGAGAGGGGAGGAGAGAGAGAGAGAGAGAGAGACAGACAGACAGACAGACAGACAGACAGAGACAGAGAGAGAGAAGAGGGGAGGGGAAGAGAAGGGTGAGGAGGAGGAGGGGAAGGGAGGGGAATGGAGGGGAGGGGGAGGATGACAGGAGAGGGAAAGAGAAGGGAGGAGAGAGAGAGACAGAGACAGAGGCAGAGAGACAGAGAGAGAAAGAGAGAGACAGACAGACAGAGACAGAGAGAAAGAAGAGGGGAGGGGAAGAGAAGGGCAAGGTGGGGAAGGGAGGGGAATGGAGGGGAGGGGGAGGATGACAGGAGAGGAAAAGAGAGGGGAGGAGAGAGAGAGAGAGAGAGAGAGAGAGAGAGAGAGAGAGAGAGAGTTACTAAAATTTTCCCTATTTTCCCTATAGCCCAGATCAACCAACAAAAAGTCTTCTCCCAGGAAACTTAATTATCTCATATGTACTGTCTCCTCTCCTTATTAAATTATAAGTTAATGTAATATTTTGTATGAAATGTTCATGCACTTGGAGTTGGTAGATTTGGTTTTGAAAAGTACTCTGATGTTAGCTCTGTGACAATGGACAAGTTCTTTAGTCTCCCTGAGACCCAGTTTCCTAATCTCAAAAATGTGGACAAAAGTACATGTACTACCTTACTCAAACTATTATTAAGAAGAAAATTATAATATTGTGCTCCATGAAAATATGAGCTGTTATATAAGCAGCAACTGGATCTTGCTTAATGTTTGTATCATACAAAAAGGCTATACTACATGCTTAATACATAGTTCTGAAATTTTTCAAGTAGAGAACTTTACCTTAAAATAACATAACATTTTATAATATATTTAGAACTCATCTACTGTTTTGTAATTAATCTATAAATACATATATTCTTTGATGGTCCAAAATATAAAGAGGTTTAATACATAGTATTCATATTAATAGAAATATATTCGTATTAAAGGCATTGAAAAAATCCAATAAAACTGGGGACGCTGGCACTCTATATTATAGGTTTACTCTGATACTTAATATTTCTAGCAATAGCAAACTATATAGCATCCCCAAAGTTTTAGTTCAGTTTTAATCTAGTTTAGATTAATACACTTAGTGTAGTTTTATAAATAACAATAAAACAGAACAGCTTTAAGCTTTAATATCTTTAAAATGTAGACTTTGGGAAACTTTAGGGGAAACTCTGCAGAAAGATTTTTTTTTCAAAATACAGGTCTTTCTGTTCCTTTGAAAGAAATGGAATCTTTATTACTGCCTATCCCATCAACAAATATACATTGCTATTGTCCTTTGTACTAACAGAGGTCCAAACCTAACATTACTACCTTGGGGGTCAATGTACAGTGTATTGGGCTGTGCTTGACCAGACCAAAGAAGTTCAGAAAACTATCACAGGTCAGGCATAATAACTCTAACCAAGGTTAGTTTAGATGAAACAATTTTTAGGGCACCTTTTATAGTCCCTTCCTCATGTCAGGAAATGCTGCTCAGACACCTAGGGGTTGCTTAATCCCCCTATTACTTCACTATAATTAGAAGACAGCTCCATGTCCTGGATTGCCTGTGAGCAGCTTTGTGACCACAGCTCTGTCTTCACCTACTATTTCATCACTTTTTTGAGGTAGGTTAGTAGAGTAAAACAGGTGATACCTTTTGACTCAAACATTAATTGGATTTAAGTGAGAAAATTCAGTAAAATTGAATCATTACATTGTTCTCTGTTCTTTCTCAGTCTCTTTTCTATTATTCTTAGCATACTCCAGGCCTTGCTGCTTTTGTAATTCCTATTTTTTCACAACAGATTACATCAGAGCCCCCATTGATTACTGTCACCCATTGAGATTTGTCCCCTTTCTTCAAGTACCAAATCACATGTCTCTTCTCCCATAAAGCTTTCCTCTGATAAATTCTCTTCCTCCAACTCTTTTCCATAGGACTTTGCCTGGATCTTCTTTGTCTCTAACACAGTCCACATAATACTATGCCAACCTATCTATGTATAGGCCATATCTTCTTCCCTAAACATACACTAAACTTCTTGATGACAGAGAATATGTAATTCTTTCTTTGTGCGTGTGCTTAGCACAGTAACCTAAATGTGGAATGCTTCATAAAGTTGACAAAGTGAAAAAAAAAGTTCTATTTACCCTTATATAAAAACAGAAGTAACAATATTCTAACCTTAAGGTTACTCAAGTTGATTTTGTTTATGCACATATTATATATGTATATACATATATGTGTATGTATGTATAGCAGGACATAGGAGATCAGTTTCTCTTGGATGAATAAAAGACCCCAGCTTTTCTATGCAATCCTCTGGTCTTCTCTTGAATCCAAAAGGGAAGAGGAAGGAGAAATTAGGCATGGTAGACAAAAGGAAAAACAAAGATATTGAGAAAGTCACCCAGAGAGAAAAAGAGAGACAGACACAGACAAGCAGAAAAAAAGATGGGGAGATACTGATACACAAAACACAAAAAAGGAGAAATGACAATAGACAGAGATGAAGACAGAGGCTAGACTAGAAAATGAGATTGAGCCAAGGAGTTCTGCTACAGCTATCACCCACCAGAACCTGATGGAACAGGACAGTCTTTTGAGTGAACCGATATAGACCTGGCTGCCCTTTCTCCATCTTTTCTCACTAGAAAAGCATATGTTAAATTCTAAGCTTATCTCTTTTCTTTAGAATTTGTTTACACTTCTGTTTAATTAGTATTGACTGTCCACCTTTGATAGATAAAAGCAGTTTCTGATTTATAGAGTTCATTGTTGTAACTGGGGAAGCTGATGGATATTCATCCCTTCCAGATCACTTCTGGTGGGAGGAGGAGAGTGACTGAAAAAGACCACATTCTAAAGATGGGGACCAGAGGGGAGGAACAGAGAATCTCACCCCTCTGTCCTAGAGCAGGTCAGCATATGAAAATAGAAGCAACATGTGGATCCTATTCTTTTGATTATTTTTTTTAATTATCCTTCCAACTGATGCCGAGCTAGATGAACAGAACCAGAACATTGTACACCCTAACAGCAACATGGGAGTGATGATCAACCTTGATGGACTTGCTCATACCAACAGGGCAATAATCAGGCACAACTTTGGGGTATCTGTGACAGAGAATGCTGTCTGTATCCTGAGAAAGAATTGTGGAGTTTTCATCCAACCTTTCTGGAGAGCAGTCTGGAACTATGCCCAAAGGACAACAAAAATGTGCATACCCTTTGATCCAGCAATACCACTACTGGGCCTATACCCTGAAGAGATGATGAAAAAAGTGTAAAAACATCACTTGTACAAAAATATTCATAGCAGCCCTATTTGTGGTACCAAAGAATTGGAAATCAAGTAAATATCCTTCATTTGGGGAATGGCTTAGTAAACTGTGTCTATGTATGTCATAGAACACTATTGTTCTATTAGAAACCAGGAGGGATGGGAATTCAGGGAAGCCTAGAGGGATTTTCATGACCTGATACTGAGCAAGATGAGCAGAACCAGAAAAACACTGTACACCCTAACAGCAGCATGGGGGGGTGATAATCAACCTTGATGGACTTACTCATTCCATCAGTGCAACAATCAGGGATAATTTGGGGTATCTGTGACAGAGAATACCATTTGTATCCAGAGAAAGAACTGTGGAGTTTAGGGGAAAAAACACTGATACCTTATTGTCTGATCTTGCTATCTCTTATACTCTATATTTCTTCCTTAAGGATATGATTTCTGTCTCATCACATTCAATTTGGATCAATGTATACCATGGAAACAATGTAAAGACTAACAGACTGTCTTCTGTATATGTGTGGAGGGGGAGGGAAGTAAGATTAGGGGGAAAAATTGTAAAACTCAAAATAAATAAAATCTTTAAAAAAGAAAAAAAAAGAATTGTGGAGTTTGAACAAAGACCAAGGATTATCTTTAATCTAAAAAAAAAAAGTATTGTCTTATATAATTCTACTATATCTCATACTATATGTTTCTTCCTTAAGAATATGGTTTCTCTCTTGGGGCAGCTAGATGGCTCAGTGGATAGAGCACCAGCCCTGGAGTCAGGAGTACTTGAGTTCAAATTCGGCCTCAGACACTTAATTACCTAGCTGTGTGGCCTTGGGCAAGTCACTTAACCCCGTTGCCTTGCAAAAAAAAAAAGAATATGATTTCTCTGTCATCACATTCAATTTAGATCAATGCATACTATGGGAATAATGTAAAGACTAGCGGAGTGGCTAGGTGGCGCAGTGGATAAAGCACCGGAAAGCACTGGCCCTGGAGTCAGGAGTACCTGGGTTCAAATCCGGTCTCAGACAATTAATAATTACCTAGCTGTGTGGCCTTGGGCAAGCCATTTGCCTTGCAAAAAAAAAAGACTAGCAAACTGCCTTCTCTGGGGTGGGGGGGGGAGGGAAGTGAGATTGGGGGAAAAATTGTAAAACTCAAAACAAAAATAATATAAAAAAATAAAAATTATCCTTCCCCATTGGGAGTTAGCATACTGTTTTAATTCATTTCCCTTACTTTGATCACCTGTATTACTGCTGTATGCATTGCAGATACTTGTATATTTACTTATGTAAGGGCAGCTAGATGGTACAATGGATAGAGCATGAGCCTTGGAGACAGGAGGATGGGAGTTCGAATTTGATCTCAGACTTTATTAGCTTTGTGACCTTGGGCAAGTCACTTAACTCTGATGCCCTCACATCCAAGTCCATCTCAATCATCCTGATTCATATCTGGTCACTGGACTCATTCATATCTGGTCTCTGAGGAGAAAGTGAGGCTGGTGACTCAGTACAGCACCCCTTCATACAAATTCAATTAATGTGCTTATCATGACATCACCTCCCTGCTGGCATGGTCTTCTTTGAGAATAAAGGATAAATATCATCAGATGCTAATACTAAACATTTTAATTTTGATCAGTTTTGAATTTCATCTTTGTATTATTTCATTTTTTTTCTTGACTGTTTTGAATTTAGAGTTGAATTTATTTAAACATTTTATTACTTTTTTTTGGGGGGGGGGGGAAGTTGCTTACTCAGAGGATAGGTGACTCAGCAGATAGAACACTGGGCCTAAAATCAGAAAGACTTGAGTTGAAATCCAGTCTTTGACACTTTAACCCTAGGCAAGTCATTTTACCATTTTCTGCCTCAGTTTCTTTAACTGTAAAATCTTGATGGTAATAAATAACACTGACCTCATAGGTCTGTAAAGTTCAAATAAAGTAATATGAAAAGCACTTAGTTTAGTGCTTGGCACTTAGTAGTTGTTCATTCATGTGAGGTTTTCTTGGCAGAGATATTGGCAGTGCCATTTTCTTCTCCAGATCATTTTTAAAAATAAGAAAACTGAGGTAAACAGGGCTAAAAGACTGGCTTACCTAATAAGTGTCCGAGGTCAGATTCGAACTCAGGAAGATTATTCTTGCTGACCCATGCACTTTTCCATATCCAGGACTCTATGTGCTATGGCATCATCTAGCAGCCCTTAGAATCTGTTTAAATATTTAATCCATTCCCTTATCCTTCTCTTCAAGTCACTTAACTTGAGTCAGTTTCCTAATATGTACTGGAGAGTGTATTAACCCTTATCTTCCAAGGTTGTTCCAAGGATTGAATGAAATAACATATGAACAGAACTTTGTAAATCTCAAAGTGCTATGTAAATATTATTGAATTTTATAGCTTTAATTTGCTGCTCACTTAAATTATAATTTTGACTTTCAATTTTATTTCCTTTTTGATGCATTTTTTCCTTTCTGTTATTTTATTTTTCTTCATTTCACTGAAGATTTATTTGATTTTTACTTTGAATGATGTTTCTAGGTTTGGTTTTCTTTTGTTTTTCTTTTGTATTTGTATTTTCAATCTTTCAATGAAGTAATCTACTTCATTTCTGATTGCATTAGTAAATGACTGCTTATTATGGTCATTGTGACACTGCTATTAAGTTGCTTGTTGATGTACAAATAGAATATTGTCATTATGACTGATAAAGCTATATGTCAATTGTTTTAGAGTGTTGCTTCATGATGTTTTGTGGTGGTAAATTATGCCAGTTTTTGTTTCAATTCTTATCTAGCCTTTAGTCATAGAATGTATGTTGCCTCAGACAAACTAAGACCAGGGAAGACCTTAATTTAGAAAAGTCAAAGTCATTCACTGCATCCTAGAACACTGTCAGTCTTCTTGACTTTGGTCTTGCTTCAATGATTCTGAAGGAGAAAATGAGGCTAACAACATTGTGCAACTGCCTTGCTTAAATCCAATAAATCCAATTCACATGCAAGTCAAGATATCACCCTGTGATAGCATTGGTTTTCTTCCAAAATGAAGCATACCACAATAATGTTGTCTATAAAATATAAAAATTTCATGTCTAGTTGGTGATCAATCAAATTTAAGCATATACACCAGTGTTTTGAAAATATGAGTGTTGTAATTGAAAAGAATATCACATTATCAGCATTCAGGTTCACAGAGGATCACTAATCTTTTGGCTAGACAATATTATAGAAGTCCTAAAGAAGCAGTAAAAGAGGTAGAGAATTATAGAATAATGTATAATGGGGCAAGTCAAGAGAATCCTATAAGGATTAGCAGGCCTACTTGATCACTTAAAAATCCCTGAAAAATTCCAGATGTGGATAGTACTTGGAATCTGGTTTAGAATCCTCTCTTGGAAGTGGAGGAAGACTATAGAAAAGTTGAAACATAGGGACAGATGAATGGTGCAGTGGATAGAGAACCAACCCTGAAGTCAGGAAGACCTGAGTTCAAATTTGACCTCAATCACTTAATAATTACCTAGCTGTGTGAACTTGGGCAGGTCACTTAACCCCATTGCCTTGCAAAACAGAAAAAAAAGAAAAAGAAAAGTTGTGACACTGAAAAAAAGTAACAGAGTTCAAGAGTTAGTTTAGACATACATTTAAGTAGGTACTCCCTTATTCTTAGGGAAAGGCTGAATACTAGCATCCTGTTTAGGTTTGATATGGGGTCAAATGTTGGTGGTGTTCAGTCATTTCAGGTGTAGCTGAGTCTTTGTGACCTAATTTGGGGTTTTCTTAACAAAAGATACTGGAATGGTTTGCCATTTCCTTCTCCAGCTCATTTTACAGATAGTGAAACTGAGACAAACAAGGTTAAATGACTTGCCCAGGGTCACACAGCTAGACTCTGAGAACAGATGTGAACTTAGGAAGATGTCTTCTTGATATCAGGCCTGTACTCTATCCACTGTGCCATCCAACTGCCCTGGGATCAAATGAGGCACTAGTAAATCATTGAACAGTTGACAAAAGCAAGTTCATTTTGCCCAAACAATAACTTCGCTTGGTGCTGCCTCGTTGTTTCCTTATACAAGTAGAAAGAGATGTGGACTTGCCAGATCTGAGTTCAAATTCAGTCTCAGACACCTACCTGCCATGTGACTCTGACTTAATATCTATTTGCCTCAGTTTCCCAAACTGTAAAATGGGCATAATAACTATATACTTCCCAGTGTTGTTGTGAGAATCAAATGCCTTTATGTTTATAAAGCACTTTGAAAAATTCTCTGTAGTAAGTTCTAAATAAATGCTAGCTCTTAATGAGGCATATATTTTCCACTTTATTTTTCTTGCTATTTTTGCAACATAGCTAATATAAAAATATATTTTGCATGATTCCACATGCATAATTGATGATACTGATATACTGATATATATACATATATCAATGGATAGGGGATGGGTTCAAGAGGGAGTTAATTTGGAACATAAAATTTTTTAAATTGAATGTTTAAATAAATTATATTAGTATAAAAAATGCTTGGTGGTGGTGATAGTGGTGGTGGTGGTAGTAGTAGTAGTAGTATTAAGCAGAATAGAAAATGATGACTGTAGTGGTCTTCATTAATTTACCAAGTTGGGGGTGGGGGGGAAGCTATTTTTTGTATCCTTAGTGACCAGAAAACTATGTAAGAGAGGAATTAGATTCCAGGGACAGCTTTATTGCATTTTAGGAAAATCTAAGCCTTATCACAGGAAACCAGAAAATGATCTGACTGCACTACAGGAAAGTTGAGGTATGATTCTAGTCATCGGAATGACATATTCCATAGGATAATACTGACTTCACATTGTTTATGCCAGAAATACAAGTTCTTTCCATGATTAGACAGAGGTCTGGACCCCCCAACTCAGAGCAAGGAATGTCATCTATACAATGGACCAGGCTAAATATATTATATCAGAGAAAACTAGTTCAGTTGTGACAAGGCCCTGGGTTGGAGAGAGATAGTTCACCTGTATTGAAGCTGAAGCTGAACCCCACTGAGATAAACATAAAAGGTAGGGCTATATAGAGATATAGGCCAAGTATACAACTGAGTTTCTAAAAGTCTGACACCCACAGTAAACAGGGCAAGATGATGAATTATTTTGTGGAAAGAATCAGTAGACTCCATGTGGGATCTAAAAGAAAGAAACCCTGGAATACCATAATGACAGGATTGTGGGTACCATTAAAAAAAACCGGACCTACATTCAAGATCCATATAGATGCCTATAAGCAAGTGCTGGTCCATTAAAGGTATCTTACTTGTAAGACAATGACAGAAGTTGGAGCTGTGGAACTGATTGTCAGCCCATACATAGTACCAGGGAACAATCATACCCAGTGCATATCATTATGTGATGATCAAAGTTTTACATAACTTTGGACATAAAGGTCAAGAAGGACCCTAGAGCTAGGAGAAGATGGAATAAGAAACAAGATGAAGACTGAAATTGGGAGTCAGATTTAGAGAAGGCATTAACACATCTCTCTGTCTTGGCCTGATAGAGCATCCTAAGACTGTGTAAGAAGCATGTCTAATTATTACCAGACTCCTGTGAGAAGAATCATAGAAATGGTGATGTTTGCCTGTTTCTTTTCACTTTCACTTACTGAGAGATTAAATGTTAAATCTACAGTTTTTCTCTATTTAAATTTTGTTAAATAATATTGACTGCCAAAACATTATTCTTCATGATTGTGTATGTCAAAGTTCATTCAAAGGTTTATTCATTCATCCACTATAAAGAAGAATAGTGAATGGTAAGTCACAGAGAAGGGCAGTGGCTAGAAAACTCTGCAGATTGGGAAATATTAAGAGCATGGACCTCTCAGAATTGTAAGGTCATCTAAACCAGGGGCTCTAGAATTAAGTGATAGAGAATCTTACTGATTTACAAATCCTGGGTCAAAAGTGAAAAACACCTAATAAGTCATCCTGTTCTTATATGATTTCCAAAGGAGGATTAAAAAAAATAGCAGAATCTGGGGTTTTCCCATAACAAAGGCCTCAACCATGAGTAAGTGGTTTTAAGTGGTAGAAAAGAGTCTTGGTGAGTAAAGATCAAGATGTTCCCTCAGAGGCAATTTGTTTCAGGAAATTTTACATTCTATTTGTAGACTCTTATGGTGGGTTCATTTGACCCTGATGTGAGAGAAGTTGTTGCTAAGGGATAGCTGAAAGGCAGGGGTGAGGGCTATTCAAGTTAGTAACTAATGTTCCTGATAACCAAACATCCATCCCTATTAATTCTGTTACAGTTGTTTGGTAATGCTTGGGTTTATTACTTAGAATGTGGGACTTTTAGGGTCTAGAGACTGAGTTCCAAACTGCTAGAAGCAGACATAATGAAGGATCCTGGATTTAATAGCAGACTCCAGGAGCTAGAACCATCAAATGATAAATTTAAAGCTGGAAGGAATCTGAGAGCTTATCCCATTCTGCTCTTCATTTATTGAATTAATTGAGACCTAGAGAGTTCGCTGAAGGCCCCAGATAACAAGATACAGAACAGTTGTGAACCTTAAATCCTCTTCAAATCCAGTACTTTTTCAATCATGCCTGAATGATTGATTGAATACATGAAAAGTCACTAGATTTGAGTAACAGGCCACAAGATCTCAATTTCCTCATCGATAAAAATGAGCTACAATCTCAAAGTTTCATTGTATTTCCAAATTCTAAATTCAGGGATCCTAGGGATTCAGATTTTGCATGCCAGGGTTTATGCATTTCCAGTTTCTGCCTACAAGTGGCACCAGAACCCCAGTTTCCTAACAGTCTCTACAACTTGCATTGTTGGCCGAACATCACTCAACGGCTCATCCCGCTTTACTTAGAACAGCTAGCTTCACAGTCTACTCCCGTTTGGGAAGTTCTGATTAGGTCAGGATGCGCGCTTAAAACAGTCTTGTCCCTCTTCTGAATGCAGTGCTTTCCCAAACTGGTAGCCCAGGACATTGCCAGCTCCAAGAAGATATTTCTCTGAGAAAGTCAGGAAAAGCAAAACACGAACATTTTCATTCAAGAAATCAATTAGCATCCCTGGTCAAGGTACCGCCTGGCTCCCCACTGCACTGAGGCATCTCGGAAATCAGGTAAGGGTTTTTTTCCCCCCTTTAGTAGCAGAGAGTGTGGATGAATTCCACCAGGAGGGTGTACAAGGGAGTTCAGAAGATGAGGAAAGATGCTCGCTGGGACTAGGGTGTGACAATTTATAGGAAAGAGGTACCTAGGGAGGGAATTGGGGCCGTGAAGACAAGGAAGAAAAGGAGAAAAGTCTAGGTTTGTAGAGAGTTTGAGGGGGTCTTTGAAAAGAGGGATGAATGAAAATTCGAAAAAAGAGCAAGGGATATCTAAAGGTGGAAGGAGGATTTTGGAGCTTGTGTGGGAGATTGAGGGCAGTGAGAAGAGGGAGGACTGGTGGTGCTCTGAGTCTAAAGGAGAGCAAGTACGAAATCTTTAGTTTGAGAGATAGCTGCCCAGGGAGGCAAAATCCTGAGAATAGCAACTTCCTCACCTCTGCCAGAGACCCTTTCTCAACTTTTCTTCTCTCCTCTTCTTCCTTCTCTTTCCCTCTGCACTGTGTCCGCTTTCTCATTCGGCTGAAGAAGAGTAGTGGGATGAAAAAATAGAGGTAGCAGTGGAAAATGGGGAAGTCCCAGTTGTGGCTTCTGGTGCTGCTGGTGATTTTGCGGACAATCCTGGGAGGCAAGCAGTGTCCTTCCCAGCTATGCGAGTGCTACCCGGAGGGCGATTTCCGAGTTATCTGCAAGGACATCCACTTCATTCCCAGCCTTCCTCAGAACACCCAGACGTTGTGAGTATTTGGGACATGGGAGAAGGACAACTCTGGTATTAGAAACAACTGGAAAAATGGGGAATAATGGAAAGACTATTTCCCAATGGAAGGAATCAGAAACAAAGCAGGGACATCTCTTATGAGGGGGTCAAATAAGGAGGGGGTTTGTCAAAACCCAAACTTTCAAGGATAACCAGGCTATTGATTTTCAAAATTGCACTTGAACACTTGGAAACAAATGAATTCTAGAGAAACACCCAATACTCATAGAATGTCTAACTATCAAGAGGCTTTGTTAAATGTTGATACCCTAGTTTTCAGGTTTGTAATTTGAGTATCAGCAATAGAATATCAGGCAAAAATACTATTTAAGTGGAAGTAGAAACGTGCTTTCTAATGAACAAAAATGTGGGGTTTGTTTACTTGCTCTCAGTCTTGATTTTTGATCTCACTAGCTTCCATGTTCTATTGTACCAAAATACATTTAATGGATAAATTCCACTATTGTTAATATATCTTTAATTTTTGAGGGTGTGGATGAACATGAAAACCTATTGTGTTTAGGAGAGGATGCTCTCTAATGCCGCCCCCGATAAAGATATGTCTACTAAGCAGCTGCATTTAAATCTTTTCTTGGTTCAGGTTACAGGTTGCTTTACAATTCTAAAGACATGAAATGGAAGCAGGGGGGTAGAATGCATCTGGTACCCATATGTAAAAAATTACTGAATTAGAAACATGATGATAGACATGTTTAATCTGTTTGGAAAATATCCAGCAGTTCTTTGACAGCAATTCAAAACAATGAATAAAAATGTCAAAATGTTATATGAAGACTAGCCCTTGAAAACAGAAGTTTTTAGTGGCTAAAAAAAGAAAACCCACCAATTTCTAAAATTGGTTTGGATTCAATGTTTTGTGTTGAGGGAAAATAGTTGGGTTTGTAGTGGGTATTTTTTTAACAATAATAATATTTTAACAATAACAAATAATAAAGCTTATCACTCAGAAAAGTTTTTATAGGAAAAATTCACAAATATTCATAAAGATCATGAATTTGTGATGGCTTTGATATTTTGGTTGTCTAAAAGTAAAATTTGAATATGAAACTATTTTGATAGGTTTTTTCTGTATTTTTTAAATTTTCAATTATATTTGAAGGTCCAACAGTGCTGGAACTGCTCAGGATATGACAGTTAAGAAGTTGTGCCAAGGTACTTATTTTAATAATACTTTGTATACATGTATATAAAGTATTATATAGTTAAAAAAAACACTAGCCCTGAAGCCAGGTGGAATTTATATTTAAATTTTACCCTAATGTTATGTGTTCATAAACAAATCATTTAACTTTCACTGGTCCTGATTTTCCTAACTCGTAAAATGGAGCTAATAAAAATGGTACTGCATGCTTCGTATGGGATTTAATTAGTATCAAATGAAGCAATACAGTATGTTCCAAAAATATTTTGTTATGGTCCAGTCATTTCAGTCTATCCAACTCTTGGTGACTCCATTTGGTCTTTCCCTTGGAAAAGACACTGGAGTGGTTTGTCATATGTTTTTGGAATAGGCAATTTATGTAAGGTACTTTGCAAACCTTAAAGTATTTTATATGGGGTAGTTATAGCTTCACATTAGAAAATTACTTTTTTCTTTATATATAGGTATTTATTTTGTGATCAGTTAACTTATACATTATGATGAATCCCCTTCTAAGACCACAACATCAGGGAGGTGATGCCATGACAAGCACGTGGATTTGAACTGAATGAGGGGCTGTTGTACTGAAACATCAGTCTCACTTTCTTCTCCAGAGCCATCTGGGTCCAGTGGCCACATATGAATCAGGACTATTGGAGAGAGCCCTGCATGCAAGATAGAACACTGACTTTGGATTCAGGAGGATGAGAGTTCAAATTTGGCCTCAGACACTTGTCTCTCACTAGCTGTGTGACCTTGGGCAAGTCACTTAACCCTGATTGCCTCACATCCAGGCCCATCTTCAATAGTCTTGATTCTTCTTAAAAAAAAATGAAGAACAAAAAACATTATGGTGAATCATCATAACTGACATTTAAAGATCTGTAAAACACTCATTATATCCATTATTTTATTTGAGTCATCCCAGGTATTTTTCCCATTTTAAAGAAGAAGAAATTGAATAGTTTATCCACACAAGTAACAAAAGTCAGAGGTGGGATTTGAATCCACATCTTTCTGACTCTATTCCTTTAAACCTAAAGTAGACAATAATACATAAAGAGTGTGATTTTCAAATTTAGCCAAGGCTTCCAAATGACTTAATCCAACTCTAATGATATAAGCACTTGATATGAGGTTAGGAAATAAATAGGGCAATGGTTTTTAGTGAAGTGTTTTTTTTTAATATTATCAGTCCTTAAGATTTTTGCTAGTAGTGAAGATTTTATCCAATGTGACTTCTACTATCAAAATACCATGAAGAAAAGTGAACTTCATTGGTTTGAAAAAATATAATATTACATTACATAGCAAATCCTTGAGGATTGATCTCTGAAAGTTCAGAATTTTGAATATTTTAGACATGTCCTTAAAAATCTTGGGTCCTTTAATAAAAGTGAATATCCAATCTGAAATTTGGCTGTCAAGATGGAGTTATAAAGTGGTGACTGAAGATCTGTCATAAAAAAGAAGCAATAAGGGATTTGTATTTTAGTTTAAATAGATGAACATCTATCAATTCAATTCAACAAACAATTATTAAGTCTTTATTGTGCTAGATGTTATGGGTAATCATAGGAATGGTGATGCATCCTAGTTAAAATGTTGAATTCAAACTATTTTCCATTTTGGGAAGAAATTTAGTCAAGGGGAGGCTAGGTGGTGTAGTGGATAAAGCACTGGCCTTGGAGTCAGGAGTACCTGGGTTCAAATACGGACTCAGACACTTAATAATTATCTAGCTGTGTGGCCATGGGCAAGCCACTTAATCCCATTTGCCTTGCAAAAAAAAAAAAAAAAGAAATTTAGTCAAGAGTTTGCCAGTTTTTCCAATTAAATGGAGTTTACTCTATTTGAAATTTTTATCAGTATTTTAGTCATGTTTTCTTGCCCAAATTGTTTTAGATTTTATATATATATATATATATATATATATATATATAACATATAAAATCAAAGATAATAGAGAAAAGAGCTTCCCCTCATTTCCCCTAATAATGCATCTTCTATGAATACAGGCTGGTCCACAGATCTAGAATCAGCAACACATATAGGAAGTAGAATAAAATAGAAATTTCAGTATAGAGTAGGCTCAAGTACTCTAGCCTGAGACAATAAGTCTACTCTTTATGGCTCTTGATAACCTAAAATACTTTTGAAGATTTGAGGAGGGGAGCTGGGAATCTCAGACCTAGACAAGATCCCCCAAACAAGTCAAGTCTCTGATATTCTAATATTTTAATGGATCTTTGATATTGGTCCTCCCTTCTATAGTGTACACTGCAACTCAGCTACCCCTTCTCAATGTTGTGTGATTCTTGTCTACATTCACCCATAAGCCTTAACATGTTATAGATCTTGCTTTAGAGTAGGGATTCTTAATCGTGGGTCTGAAAATTTCAAAAAAATTGATAAGCATTTTTCAATATAATAGATTTTCTTATAATCTCCTGTATTTTATTTTATACATTAAAAACATTATTCAGAGAAGGGATTTCCCAGGCTTGAAGCACACAGTTTTAAACTCCCCCTTAAAAAAAAGAAAGGTAAAAAAATTCCTTCTAGATATTTTAACAGACTGAGATAGCAGGAGAATATAGTGTTTTGACTGTTTTGTTATCTGTCTTGCTATACAACCAGTCCACTTACTTTTTATACCATTTTCTGTTTACAAATCCCTTTACCCAGGATTAAGTTTAGCAGTTAAACAGGTAGGGTATTGGGGTGGGTGTGGGGCACAATTAGATGGTATAGTGGATAGAGTTCTGGATCTGGAGTCAGATACTTACTAGCATTGTGACCCTGGGCAAGTCACTTAACTCTGTTTGCCTCAGTTTCCTCATTAGTTATATGAGCTGGAGAAGGAAATAGCAAACCACTCCAGCATCTTTGTCAAGAAAACCCAAAATAGCGTTATGAAGAATCAGACACAACTGAAAGGATTGAACAGTAACAACATTTATGCAAGATTAGTATTTATTTGAACAATGAAAGGCTGAACTAGTACTTCAAATTTCAAATAGACAAAGTATTTGACATTTTGTAGAAAAATTATTTAGATTATTGATTTTTTTCACTTTTATCTAGGTATTTTGATAATCTTGTATCCAGGGAATTTGACCTTATTTCTTGCTTCCAGGAAATCAGATGCCATTAAAGGCATCGTAACCTGGGATTTCTCTTTTAGATGAAAGAGAATAGAGAGGAACCAGCATGCTAGCCATTATCTCTTCCTTCCCCTCCTCCTCCTCCTCTCCTCCTCCTCTTCCTTTTCCTCCCTCCCCTCCCCCTCCATACCCCCTCTCCCTTCCCCTTCCCTTCCCTATCCTCTCCCTCCTCCTTTCTCCTTCTCCTCCTCTTTCTTCTTCTACTCCTTGTTCCCCTCATTCTCTAATTATCTCCTAACTGCATATCAAGTGCTTGTAGTAACAGTGTTGGATTAAATCACTTGGAAGTCTTGGCTAAATTTGAAAATAAGGAATGGGGCCCAAAGAGGAATGTAGAATTACCTGACCTAGTCTCCTTCTTTGTGTAGGATGTAGGCTGCCTATATGGACACATGTATGAGATGGGATTAACAAGGAAGTATGAATAGCTTTCTCTAGTCTCTTCTACACACTCCTCTCTAAGGGAGATTTAATTTTTTTCCTAGAAGGAAACAAGAGTTTGAAATCTCCAGGCTGGTTATTTTGTCCTCCTCAAAAAGTGGTGACCAGGCTGGAATTAAAGCTATTGTTAAGGGGCAGCTAGGTGGCTCAGGAGATGGAGTACCAGCCCTGGAGTCAGGAGGAACTGAGTTCAACCTCAGACACTTAATAATTACCTGGTGGGTGACTCACTTTAACCCCATTGCCTTGCCCCCCCCAAAAAAAACAATCTGTTGTTAAGTCATTTTAGTAGTGTCTGATTCTTTGTGAATCCATTTGAGATTTTCTTGGCAAAAACACTAGTCATTTCCTTCTCCAATTCATTTTATAGATGAGAAAACTGAGGCAAACAGGATTAAAGTGATTTGCCTGAGGTCACACAGCTAGTTAAGTCTCTGAGGTCAGATTTGAATTCATCAATATGAGTCTTCCTGACTCCAAACCTAGAAATCTGCTACTCCAGCTATCCCAGAATTATAGCTCTCTTCCCCTTCACCCCTTATTATTGCTAGTTTAGGGGGAATATTTGTTTAGGTTCAAGTTGGGCTTCTGGTCACTATCCTTTTAGAAGTTCCCCAAACTATGTATTCAAAGTCTTAAAAACTCTCTTAAAGACTCAGTGTGGTAAACTAGAGATAGGGACATAATTGAAGTGCTAAAGAATGAAGTAGATTATAAGAATATAGAGGAAAGTTTTGTGTAATTTTTTTCCATCTTTTTTCTTCTCTTTAAAAAATATTTAAGGGACATCTCTCTGGAATGGAGAAGGAGAAAAATATAGGTGGAAATTTAGCAAATGAGAAAACAAGATTGATTAAAAACTACTAAAAATGTAAAACAATAAACCAATTGCATTTTCTAGTTTAAAAGATTTTTTTAAAAGTATGTGAGTAATTTTAGCTTGAGTATGGAGGAGTTTATTTTAGGTTTTTGGCCAATTATTTTGGTGAAAATTTAAATGAGAAGGAAATGACTCAAGGATGGCAGCTGATATATAGTTATATCTCAACTATTATCCAGATATCTAGCAGGAAATTTTTTTTGTATTGTTATGATTATCTGATATTTGTTCTATGCCTTGAATAAGTACTTCATATATATATAACATATATATGCACCATTTTTCAAATAAATAATTCAAAAATTGATTTTTATCAAGTGTTTTGTTACCTATATCCTGTAGTATTAACCCAATTTTTTAAACTCTTATCTGTCTGCTTTTAGGGTTCAAGTCCAAACACTTGTAAGGTTTACTCTAAGCCTGAAGATTTTGAAACAAAATTTTGAAGGAAAGGGCAAAACATCAAAGTTTCTATCTGAGACTTTTTGTTACTCCATCTTTCCTTTTTCCTTTTTTCACCTAGAAGAGGTTAAAAGAATCTCGGGTTGAGAATCTTGTTGTTCAGTCATATTTGACTCTTAATGACTTCATTTTGGGATTTTCTTAGCAAAGATATTGGATTAATTTGCCATTTCCTTCTCCAGCTCATTCTACAGATGAGAAAACTGAGATAAAAAGGGTTAAGTGCCTCACTCAAGGTCACTGTTGGTAACTGGCTGAGACCACATTTGAACTCAAGAAGATGTCTTCCTAATTCCAGTTCTGGTACTCAACCTGGTTGGGTTGAGAAACAAAGTGCAAATGTGAGAAGGGGAGAGGGAGATGCTGAAACCCTAATATGCCTCTCAAGTTGATTGGAGGGGTACCCTCTAAAATGATGCTGAATGAATGGAGTTTGGTAATCAGATATTAAGCAGAGAGTTAACAAAAATAAAGGCTTCAGACACTAATAGACTGAATGACTAAGGCTGTCATTTAAACTACTGTGTGGCAAAGAATTTGGCACCTAAGAGTAAGACTTTCCTTTGGAGAGAAAAACCTCTCTAACAACTAATGTTGTTTAACAACTAACAAATGAAAATGCTCCTCATGCAGAGAAAAAAAAAAGGATTTCACAAGTCTCTCAGTCATAAGTAAAAGAGAAATGGTAGAATCCATTCTTCTTTTTATGAAAAAAAAAGGTGTACTTCATCTGAGAATTCTAACTGAAGCCATAAAGTGGGAAGTAGAGAGAAGGGAGGAAGAAAACAAGTATTTATGAACTGCCTACTGTGTGCCAGACACATGATGAGCATCCCTCACAGCAATTCTATGAGGTAAATGCTATTATTATTTTCATTCATTTTATAGTTAAGGAAACTGAGGCAGATGAAGGCTAAGTGACTTGCCTGAGGAAAAACAGTATCTGAAGACATATTTAAACTCAGCTCTTCCTGACTAGATGAGGGTCCAGTGCTCTTATTCATTGAGCCACTGAGCTAGGCATCTTTGCAGTGTTAGTCTTAGGTCTAGTGATGCCAAACATGACAGCAGCCATTTGTGACCCTTGGATCAACAAAACACCATCTATCAATGATGACACAAAACCAGTATAAGTATATACTATATACCATTTCTACAATCCATCAGAGACCACCTACTTGGCAGATAACTTGCAGTTCTGTAGGATTAGAATGGTATTGCCCCTCAACACACACACACACGATTCTTATGTGTGTGCTCCTTCACACCTGTGCCCTACTCATACTGACTCCTTGGAGTCAGAAAGACTTGAGATCAAATATGACTTCAGACTCTATCTACATCACCCTGGTTGAGTCACTTAGCCTGTTTGTCTCAGTTTTCTCAACTGTAAAATGAGGATGACAATTGCATCTTCTCCCCAGGATTATTATGAGGATCAAATGAAACAATTAAGCATTTATCAAGTGTCTGTCACATAAACCCAATATAAATATTGATTGCTATTATTATTAATTATTATTATTATTATTATTATTAACTAATCCATATAATCCCCTTCCCTAAAAAATAAATCCTTTCTCTATATCTATACCTATATCCATAGCTATTGTTCTTTATCTCTCTTTCCCTTCATGAGTAAATTACTCAAGAAAGTCATCTATAATAGGTCTCTCTACTTCTGCTCCTTCACTGAAGACTTTTTCCCTTAGTCTGTTGACTAGCTGTGTTGGAGTTTTCATTTTTCTAAAAGATGTGTTTTTAAGAACAATGGTCAAACTTACTCTTGATAGCACTGCAACTGAAGCTAGAAGGGAGAGTAGGAAGAAATTCCATACCCATATACAAAGTACATGGAAGAGAGCACCAGTAACTATGGAGTTAGTGTCAAGTAATGTTTATCAGATACTGCCTGTCTGGTAGAGATTATTCTTCTAATAGAGACTACATTCCCATTAAAGGCAAGGAAGTAGAGACTGGTTGCCTCATGAAACCAGTGAGGAACAAACCTGGTGGGAACAAAACAAAAAAACCCAAAAGACACTTCATCTCATATCAACCAAGAGGATAGATACTTTGCAATTGCTTTTTCCTCACTCCTTAGTAATAGATCTGAGATTCTGTGAGACTTGTCTTGATTTTAAGCCCTGGTGTGCTTATTACATCAATTTGTAAAGGGCAGAAATCCAAGCAGTGACCAGGAAAACAGCTGTTCAGTTTGAGGATTATAAATTTGATCGAGAGAACAGGGCACTTTCCAAATGTTTGTTGTTTTTAAATATAATTTCTTAGCTTCTTGTAGGGATTTTTCTCCCCCATGAAGTTGTCATCACTACAGTGAAGAGGCTAGGAACCAAATAGGAATCTGTCTCAAAAAATCCCATAAAATTTTTACCAAAAACATATCTGTGTTGTGTCAAAATTTGGCTGAAAGGTCTGGCAGGGTTTCCTGACATCCCAGATCCCTGTATCAAATGCTGGCTGGCTTTCCCAAGGAGCAGAATGATGCTGCCATTTCAAAACCATTCCTAGTGCTTGGAATCCAAGACAGTAAAGTCAACAATTCTGAAATGTATCACATGAAAAACAAAAGAATTCCACAAAACCTTGGTCTTTACAGGTTTCTCTGACAATGGAAGGTGTTTAAACAATGTAGAATTCTATGGAAAAGAAACCAGGCAGTTCAAGGGAAAACAAAGTAGTTGCCAAACAGTATAGTTTTGAGTTTTGTTTTCTTCTCTTAAATTGTATCTACATCAGGTAAAAAAAGTGACTTTCTCCTTTATCCTGGGAAGGAAGAAAATTGTAGGAAAGGAAAAATAAATTCTTGAGACTACATAGAATAAACTGTTCCTAGTCTGTTACACTGTACTGTTACACTAAACTGACTCTTTTACTACTATGTGAATAGAAATTTTATATATAATATATGTAAAATGTTGCTTCAATTCTGCATTGCAAATTAGGTGACTCTAATTTTAGACTAATCTAATTCATCATCTGACTTTGGGCAAATCATTGCATTTTTTAATCCACAAAATGAGCATAAAATTGTTCTCCCCTGGGGGTGGCTAGGTGGCACAGTGGATAAAGCACCAGCCTTGGAGTTGTGAGTACCTGGGTTCAAATCCAGTCTCAGACACTTAATAATTACCTAGCTGTGTGGCCATGGGCAAGCCACTTAATCCCATTTGCCTTGCAAAAAAAACCCTAAAAAACTTGTTCTCCCCTATCTTTATTAAAGGGCTGTAGTGAAGAAAGAGAATTTTTAGTTCTTCTGAGAAAAAAGTGACTCCAAAATCAAAGCTACAGGAAATTTTCTGCTATCTAGCATGGTTGGAAAAAAGTTGGATCAATTTATTATTCTCTTCCAAATTCATTTTCAAATAATACAAGTTTACAGAGCTCCTTAAAAATTTTAAAGTATTTCACAAATATTTATTAAACATCTACTACGTATAAAGTTCTAAATAAAGTAATTTCCATAAGTAAAATATCAAATTTTATTTTGAAAAAATGCAAAAAAGTTTACCAGTCTGGAGAGCTGGCCTTGGAGTCAGGAGGGAATAAGCTGTTTATTATGTTCCTACTATGTACCAGACACTGTAAGAAGCACATTTAAATATCTCTTATTCTCTTCATAAAACCTAGGAGGTACTATTAAATCACCTTTGATCTGAGGCAGGCAGAGACTAGGTGATTTGCCAAGAGTCATACAACTAGTCAGTGCATGAGACTGGATTTGAACTTAGGCTGGGCTTCCTGATTCCAGGCCCAGGGCTCTCTATTCATTGCACCATCTATTTGCCACTAAGGCAAGAGCCCAGGAAGATTTGGGTTCAGATTCTGCCTTTGGTATATAATGAATGTGCCTGGGCAAATTGCCTAACTCTCTAGTGCCCAGACAATCTAAGACAAGCCTATAAGTTGGTCTCGATCCCTACTGATGAATGCCTCATAGGAAGCTCCTTTATACCTTTGTTCATCATCATTATTATCAACAAAAAAAATTTAGCACTAAAACTTTATTAAAAATTTGCTGGTTTGGGGCAGCTAGGTGGAGTAGTGGATAAAGCACTGGCTTGGAGTCAGGAGTACCTGGGTTCAAATCCGGTCTCAGGTACTTAATAATTACCTAGCTGTGTGGCCTTGGGCAAGCCACTTAACCCCATTTGCCTTACCAAAAACCTAAAAAAAATTGCTGGTTTAGAAGGCAATGAGAATTTTATAATACATTTGTGTCTTCATCATGAATGTTAAATATCATTGAATGTACCTTGAATAAGATTGATTAACAGAAATTTCCACTTAATAGAATACCTTATAAATAAAGGAGTGCAGCAAATCTGTCTATAGAAAAACCTTTCTTTTTATTGACAACTATGGATGTCACTCCCAATGTGTTAAATAATTATCACTTATTGAGGGTCATATCACATGGCAGCTGGTGGGAGTAATGGCAGCCTGTCATCCTGTCCATTATCTAGGATGTAGCAGTGGCAGCAACCAGGTCAGCCTATCATCTGTTAGCTGTCATGACTCACTCCTCAATGGGAGCTGGAAGCTTTGAGAGCAGCAGAATCAGTCCTGCACTGTGAAGCCCTCTCAGGCAATTTCCTGATATATAAAGCCTATAATGAAGGAGATCTTGTCTTCAAAAACAAAGTGCAGGCAAAGGAATGAGCTCACAACTCAGCCACTGACCCCTATTATCTATCCCTTTTCTGTATCTCAAGGATGAATGGTTTTTGCCATCTAATCTGTGGTCAAACCCTCCTCTCCATATTTTCTTTTTCATTAGAATATGAACTCATGCCATTTTGATTTTTATTTTGTCTCTGGACTTCCATGTGACTCTGGAGAAGAGAGTGGGGCTGAAGACTTTTCAAAACTCTGCCTTACTTAAATCCAATTCACATAAGTCAAGACATCACCCCTATGATGTTTTTGGTAGAGAACAAAGTACGAACAACAAAAAACAACAGCTTCATGGAGAGTAGAAACTGTCTCAATTTTCTATTTCTATCATCAGTTGATCACACAGACAAACTGCTTAATAAATATTTATTCTTCAAAACAATTTGATGCATTATAAATAAAGAATATGACTTTCAAATTCTGTAAGGAGGCCTAAAGCAAGTTTTAATTTTCTTTTATCATGTAAGTTAGATGAACAAGCATTTATTAAGTATTTACTTTCTCCCAGGTAGTACAACCAGCACTGGGATACAAACAGAAACAGTCCTTGACTTCAAGGAGATTATATTCTAATAAGGGGAAACAATATATTCAAATCAATTCAACTATATAAATAAGGAACAAAGAGAATCCCTTCTCTTAAGGAGTTTAAGATCTAATGGGAAAAGACTGCTGAAAGGCAAGGATGGTGGGGGGGGAGAGAAAGATACTCAACTTGAGGATGATGATGATAGGAGTCAAATCCAAGGAGTATAACTGTTGGAAAATGACTGGGCTTTGAGCTCTCTTTAAATGAAGCATAGGAGTTTTTTGCTTTTCTCTCTAATCCTCCAATCCTACCAAGGAGGGATGAATACATTCTTTAGGATGACGAATTTCTTGGTGGTGAGCTTTTTCTGAGGAAGATTATAGCATATAATAGAAATATGAAAAGGGGATGGAAGGAAAGAAGAACCTGGCACAAGGGAGATCCCAAGTCAGGAACATAGCTCAGAGAGGAATAAGAGAGTGAACATAACTGCTTCTTAAAAATGAAGGTCTAGAAGGAAAGGACCAGAGAAAGGGGCCACAGGAAGCTTCTAGCATTAGAAGACTACAGAGGTAGAGGGATCCTCCATGGTGAAAAGGCTGCTGGATAATCTCATAATCTGGACTGTTTGTGAGATATCCACAAACTGTGGAATTTTCCATGTAGGTTAAAAATGTCAGGGCACCTAGGTGGTACAGTGGATAGACCACTAGCCCTGGAGTCAGAAGTACCTGAGTTCCAATCTCCAGCCTCAGACACTTAATAATTACCTAGCTGTGTGGTCTTGGGCAAGCCACTTAACCTCATTTGCCTTGCAAAAACCTAAAAAAAAAAGAAGTCTTTATCTAAACTCAAAGATAATTTTTTAAAAGTATGTGTTGCTTTTTTTGCTCAATAAATCATAATATTTTCCCAAGCAATACCAAATGTTAGCATAAACCAAAAGACATATGATGAACTTGTTTAAGGGAATGAGCTTTTCTGTGAAATTATTCTGCAGAAATAGTGAAGTCTTCCAACATGCTCAGGGCTGTTAAACTTTTACCCTATTCTCTCATCTAGATGCAAACACTTAACCAAAGCTGTAAAACACTGAACATAGCAAGGATCACTGAAGTGTGAGGAAGAAATACTTATTTTTCAAACAAGTGGCTTAACCTACTTACCAAAAGCCTTGAGATTTTAGATACACTTCAAGAGCTCCTGCATATTTTTCTTTAGAGATTTCAGCTCAGAAGTTCAATAACATAAGTTTGATTTAAGAGAAAAGGTGAAAAAAGAAACTGGTTTCATCAAATAGAGTGAAATTGAAAGCAATTGATGTTGATTTTTTTAAGCTTTTGTCTTCTTTTATTAACACTAATACTACTTATAAAATGTATTGGGTCTGTTTCATTTTTTTCCAAGTAAATTTTATTGACATCTTTTGTTTGTATATCACAGTCAATTCTGAAAACATACTCTGCCAGACACCTCCTACCATAGCCCCAATTTAAAACTCCACTTGTAAAAAAGAAAAGCCATTGTTCAAACACACTTGATAAATATATTCAATAAACAAGTGTGTACAATGTCCTGTGCTAGTTGCCCTCCCCTTTTCTTGGAAAAGGGAAATTTATTCTCAATAATCATTGTTTTTTTCATAGACTCAAAGCTTGGTTTCTTTTTAATGATATTTTCATTTTTACCTTGTAATTATTGAGTCAGTAAAGCACTTAATATGTGCTAAGCAAAAATCTTCAAGGAGTTCATATTTTAATTGGGGGGGGAGAAGGACATGCAAAAATAGTACATACAGTATCTAAATCAGTTCATACAAATTTTCCCATGATTCTTGAATTCCTTCAGTTCATCTTCCCTCATGTCTTTTGTTAATTTGAGTATTTGTAATAGTCAAAATTATTCAGTTATTATTAAAACAATATTGCTGTTACTGTACACAATGTTCTCTAGTTCTAGTCATTTTGCTCTTCATTATTTCGTTCAAGACTTTCCATGCTTTGCTAAAATCAACAAGCTCATCATTTCTTATAGCACAGCAGTATTCTATCACAAGCATATATTACAACTTGTTTAGCCATTCTCCAAGTGACAGGCATCCCCACTATTTCCATTGTTTTGGCACCACAAAGAGACCGGCTGTAAATATTTTAGAACATATGGGTTCTTTTCTTTTTTCCCCTAATCATCTTTGGAAAAAGATCTAGTAGTGGTATTTCTGGGTCAAATTAATAACTTTAATTAACAAATTTAATAACTCTTTGGGCATAATTCTAGTTTGCCCTCCAAAATGATTAGATTAATTCACTATTCCACCAACAATGAATTAGTGTCCAAATTTTTCCACATCCCTTCCAACATTTGTTGCTTTCCCCTTCAATTGTTTTAGCCAATATAATATATATAAAATTAACTCAAGGTTTTTTTAAATTTACATTTCTCTAATCATATCACTGTAAATTGTTTTGATTTCTTCATCTAAAAACCGACTGTTCAAGACCTTTGACTATCAATCAATTGGAGAATGACTCATCTTCTTATAGAATCATTTCTATTTTAAAAAATTTGTTACATATATATACAATTTATTCAATCATTTCCCAATCAATGCATATTTTGTTTCCAATGTTTTTAAGGTTTATTTAAAACATTAATATATTGTATCTTTTGGTGATCAAAGGTATTATTTTCTGGTCCTGATTCTATGGTGAGCAGATTTTTAAAATAAATACAATTGCACTGTTTTTCATGTATATAATTCTGATCTGTGCTCCAAGAACTAATTCCTTTAAAGACTTGAAAATATAAGCTTGGAATAGCTAGAGCTATTTATTGTGGGTGAACAAACTAATTTCAATCTCAGTGTGAAGTAGACCATGTAATTGTTTTATACACCTCTAAAATTTTTTTAAAAGCTTTTTCTCACATAGCAAAATGATTGAACCTCATTGTAGGCATTTTGAAAAATGAATGTCTTCATAAATTAATAACTATCATTACCATATTTAAAGAGAATCTACCATTTTAATATATTGTTGATTATATATAGTTGTACAAAAAAAATTCAGATGAGATTTCTGGGAAAAGATAAACAAATGTGTTGAAAATGAAAAGGATATAATGTTAGGCTACCAATTGTTATTTCCTAAAATGTCTTCTCTCAATTGCTAAATATCTTAGTTTTTTTTAACTTGGTAAACAGAATTTTTTCTGAGCCAGTCTCTAACCTTGGCATGACAGAGCAGGCCAGAGGCAGAATGCCAAAAATCAAGTCACTTAACTTTCTTTGCTTCAGTTTCCTTGTCTGTAAAATGAACAGAGAAGAAAATGGCATACCACTCTAGTATTTGCTAATAAAACCCCCAAATAAGTCCGGAAGAGTCAGAAATAACTGAAATGACATCAACAACGAACTCCAACTATAAGAATTCAGCCTGCACCTCTTAGTTCTACCACACCTTCAATTCAGTCTTGACACTAGACATTAATCTAGCTTTGATTTCTAAGCCAAATATTTGACTAGCATAATAATTTGGCTACCTGGTTTTATCTTGGGAACCATTTCTCTGGACCTTGACTGTAGATAGGAGAGTCTAGGGATTGGACAGCTCTTTTCCTCCTTTAACCAAACAGCTCAAATTTTGATAATCTTGACTGTGGCCTTGAATTCATAACTGAAGAAACTGTTTCTTCTTCCCTGTTCCAGTCCCTTATTTCCTTGTCACAACTCCTAATACAATGACTCTTAGAGAATCATATAATCTTGAAATTGGAATTGGTCTCAGAGTTTAGTCCAACCCACAGCTGGGCAAGACTCTCCTTTACAATATTGGGAAGTAATCATAAATCTCTAACTTGAAGACCTTTAGTAGTAAGGAAATGGCTACTTTATGCTAGGTGAACTCTGACTATTAGCAAGTTTTTCTTTATCAAGCAAAAATTTACTTCCCCCCCCCCTCCTTTTTTCCCCCCAATCAATTTCTAGCTTTACCCTCTGGGACCAAGCAAAATTAAAATTAAAGAGTTTGAATAGTTGGATGCCAGTCACATTTTCCTGACCTCGTCTATTGACCCTGAATGATAAGAGACTTGATGCAGGGAGACAAATTAGGAGGCTGTTGTAATCATTTAGGTGACAGGTGATGAAGGCTTCAAAGTGGTACTGTGAGAGGTTGAAAAAATGTTGGATATGAGGATTACTGGAAAAGTAGCATCAGCAAGATTTAGCAATTGTTTGGATTGAGGGAGAATGAGGAGTGGAGGTTCACAATGAGCCACTGAAAGTATGGTAGTCCCTTCAACGAGAATAGGGAAATTTGGAAGAGGGAAAGGTTTTGATGGGAAGATGAATTCAGTTTTGGACATGAGGACTTTGGTAAGTCCCAAAAGATAACCCAAGTAGGCATGTCCCATAGCTATTTGGTTGGGGCGGGGGGACCTGAAGCTCTGGGTGCATATTTAGATCTAGGGATCATGTGCATAGAGATGATTGTTACATGAATGGGAAATGAGTTAGAAGGGGGAGGGAAAGGAAGGGAAAGAGAGAAAGGGAAAAGGAGAGAATAGCAGAGGGCTTAGGAGAGATTGAACTTTGGGTGATATCCACAATTATGAATCATGATATGTAATCAACCAAAGAGGTTGAAGAAAGACTAGTAAGGTAAGTGGGAGAAGAACAAAGAAAGCATGGTGTCATGAAAATTCAGAGAGGAGAGTGTGGTCAGTAGTGTGAAATGCAATAGATAGATTGAGAAAGATGAGCACTGAGAATTGATTATCAGATTCGTCAACTAAGAGATTATCTGATTTATAATATGTTTATAATTGATAATATCTATGCATTAATATCAAGTATATAATTTATATGACATCTATATTTTATCATAAATATTTATAATTATGATATATTACATAGTACTAGTTATTAGCAATAATACAAATATATAATAATAACTAGCATTTATATAGCACTTAATTATGCTATGAACTTTACAAAGATCTTATCTGATCCACACAACAACCCCTAGTGCTAGTATTGTCCCCATTTTAAAGATGAGGAAACTGAATCTGTAGTTTAAATGACTTTCCCAAGGTCACACAGATACTAAGTATTTAAGATCAGTTTTGAATTCAGGTCATCTTGATTACAAGTCTGGGTATCACTGGTCAGAGCAGTTTTAGTTGAATGATGAGGTCAGAAGTCAAATTGCAAGGAATTGAAGAATTAGTGAGAGAAAAAGAAATGGAGATAGTTGAGTAAAGCTTTTTCAAGGAGTTTAGCTGAAAAATGGAGGAAAAAAATAGAAGACAATAGCTTCAAGAAATCATGGGGTCTAGAGAAAGCTTTTGTTTTGTTTTAAAGATGGAGGAGACTTGGGCATTTTTGAAGGTTGTGGGGGGGGACTAGTTGATAGAAAGAGGTTGAAAAATTGAGAAAGAGAGGAAATGACTGAAGATATAGTATGGTGGAAAAGATGGAAGAAAACGGAATCCAATGCACATGAAAAACGTTTGGCCTTGATGAATAGAAGGGTTATTTTGAAAGAGACTGGGAAAAGGAAGGAGGAATAGTAGGTTTAAGGGATTTTGAGACAAAGTGTATGGAAAAAGGATCTAGATGTTGAATGAGCTTGTTATTTTTCTGGAAAATATCTTGAATAAATGATTAATATTGTTTATAATTTTAGATTATAACCCTTGTCTCACCCTTCCCTACTCCTTCCATTTTTTCTTCCATATCTCTACATTTTCCATTTCTCTTGGAATAGTTGTGCCAAAATCTCAGAGCAAAAAAACGAATAGGTCCTATAGCTCATGCTCCTAATACATCTCCTTGTCCCAAGGTTTCAGCCTTTCTTATTTCCCTCATCCATTATTTAGAGGTATTCTTTTCTCAACATTGGTAACAAGACAGGAAAATGAACTCAAGTTGACTGTTTGGATGAGACCTACAGCACAGTTCAGTATCTCTCAATAAATATTTACTAATTCTTACTGTGTTTAATGTAAAGAGAAATAATTGTTTTGCTGCATCTGGTAACAGAACCAATTTTCTTTTAAAAAGACCATAAGAATTAAAAACATATTCCCAGCAAGTATCTGTCTTTTTCCCTTCTGACCTTTGTCTAAGTAACTAAATTCTGTTCCATGTTGTTTATGTAGATGCAGTCCTGATCAGTCAGGTGATGCAGTGGATAAAGTACTGGGCTTGGAGTCAGAAAGACTCCACATGACTTCATATATTTGCTAGCTCTGTGAGACTAAGCAAGTCACTTAACTCCTATCTGTATAAAACTAGAGAAGGAATAGCAAATCACTCCAGCATATTTGCCAAGAAAACTTCATGGTAGCCACAAAGAGTTAAACATAATTGAGCAGCAACAGTCAAGGTAAAAGTTTTCTTTAAAAAGCATTTTAAGGGGTGGCTAGGTGGTGCAGTGGATAAAGCACCGGCCCTGGAGTCAGGAGTACCTGGGTTCAAATCCGATCTCAGTCACTTAATAATTACCTAGCTGTGTGGCCTTGGGAAAGCCACTTAACCCCATTTGCCTTGCAAAAACCTAAAAAAAAAAGCATTTTAAGAACTTTTCAAGGAATTTCTGCTCTTCAAATTTCTTCCACTTTTTTTCTATATGAAAAAGAGATGAAAAAAAGATTTTGATTTCTCTGCTTTTATCTTGAAACAATGAAGATCACAACAACAAAAATCCTCAAGGTACACATATTTCTCCTTTAAAAGGAGGAGGGGAACTTATAGACCTGTAACTTTGGGTTTATGTTATTCATTTAAGAAACATAAAAGAACTATCCTTTGTGTTTTCCAATCTAAATTTTGTAAGTTTATGGATACAAGGAACTCAATATAAGGAATCCCCTAATACTGATGGACAATCATTTGCCGCCTATATTACTGAAGTTAATGTTCACAAATATACATCAAGTCTTAAGACTTGAAGGGTCTTCCTAATTCTGAGGTTTATTTCCAAAATGTCATATTCTCTGTCAATCTGCTGTCAGTGACCATTGATTCTCTTATTCCACATTTCAGATGATGCTTAATCCTCCAAGATAAACTCATTTCTCTTGTTTGGATTTGCAAAAGATATTTTCTATCTTCTGCATTCACACACTTGGAAAAATCTGTTCAAAGACTTTCTGTCTTTATTTATCCCAGGGGGCAGAGGAGGGAGTGTGCTGGCAAATGTTTAATAGCCAGTTCTCAAAAAAAAAAAAGTACACACAGCATACATTTAAGTGGTTTTTTTTTTTTAGGTTTTTTGCAAGGCAAATGGGGTTAAGTGGCTTGCCCAAGGCCACACAGCTAGGTAATTATTAAGTGACTGAGATGGGATTTGAACCCAGGTACTCCTGACTCCAAGGCCGGTGCTTTATCCACTACACCACCTAGCGGCCCCTTGCATTTAAGTTTAATAAGCATTATTAACATTTTCTTCATCACTTTCTTAAGACTAAACAATCAACAATAATTGAAGTCCTGATTTATAGTATTCACTGATTTTAGAGGTATAAAAATGTTCACAGTGAAAGCATAATAATTGAGTCTCCCTTGCTGGATCCAGAATATCTCATAATGCAAGTTAACTTTGAGATCTTTTTTATTCTAGAAAATTCTGATCTATTAAAATTATTACAATTCAGTTGCCTAGAAATTATGTGAATTATCTATTGGAGGGTGGATGATTTTTATGCTGCTGCAGAAAGTTTTTATTTTTTCAGCAGAGGGAATATAAAGAGAATCGACTAATCCTACCGCAAGATATCCTAGCAGCCAGAATCTTAATAACTGCAGTAACTGATCAAAAACAATTCCCAGAAACTCTACCTTTACTCTTGTTAGAAAGAAATGCTGTATTAGGAATTGAAGGACCAAAGTTTTTATCATGACAAACCTTAAATTCTGAACTTTTCATAAAATTCTCAGTGTCCCTGTAATAAAAACAAGAGCAGTTTGATGGAATAGAAAGAATAATGTCTTGGAATTAGGTGACCCAGGCTCAAGTCTTATCTTTGTTATTTCCTCCCAATGTGATCTTGAGCAAGTTACTTCTTCTGCATGTTTCTCATCTACAAAATCAGGTGATTAGATTAGAAGATTTCTGAGGTTTCTAGGTGGAGTGGTAGATAAAGTGCTGGTCCTAAAATCAGGAAGACTCTTCCTGAATTCAAATCTGGTCTCAGACAGACACTCAGACTGTGCAACCCTGGGCAAGCCACTTTAACCTGTTTGCTTCAATTTCTTCACCTCTAAAATGAGCTGGAGAAAGGAATGGTAAACCCCTACAGTATCTTTGCCAAGAAAACCCCAAATGGGATCATGAAGAGTCAAACACGATTAAACAACAGTAACATTTCTTTGACTTGTTTTGGCACTCTTTCTACCCTAGCATTCTGTAATTCCACAGTCCCCAAGTTGTTATAGAATATAGTTGCAGATTCATGCCAAGGATTTTGGGGGTGAAAAGTATAATGACTAGAAAGGTATAGTAGTTCTCCAAGACGACTAAAATCATGCCATGTAGGGGTAACCTACTTTCAATTAGTCATTAAGTATTCTACTGGTTTTTGGAAATATACCTTTTTTTTGCATTCATATTTTTGCATGAATTTTTTGAATTCTGTCCTTCATTACTGATCTCTTGGATAATATAAGATTATAGATTTAGAGCTAGAAAGGACCTTGAGTTGCCATTAAGTCCAATGTCATCATTTTACAAATGAGATACTCATTTATAAGGGTCTCAGAAGAGATTAAGTGATTTATCCAGTGCCACACAGCTAAGGAGTGATAGGATTTGAACTCAGGTCTCCCTAACTCTAGGTCCAGGTCACCTAGCTGCCTCTCATTTAATTATCAGGTAATTCTATGAAGTGGGTACTATTAAATGCCCTTAGGTTAAGTCAGGATCATACAACTAGTATTAGAGGTTGGATTTGAATCCAGGTTTTTCTCTAAGGTCAGTATTTTATCTATTACTTGACACTACCTCTCAAATCCTATTATATCAACAACAACAATAATAATACTAATACATATTTTTATAGTTTACAAAGTGCTTTCTTCCCAACAACCCTGTGAGATAGATATTATATTATTGTGCTCATTTTATGGATGGGTAAATGGAAACCATTTGAGAATAAATGGAGATTAATCCTATACTCAAACTGTCCTGATTGGTGAATGAGACTGACTGGTGAACAAACTCACTCCGTCCAATAGATCTGTCTACCCCCAAAACATGTTTCACATCCTTCCACAATAAATTAGAATCTATCTAAGCTTCTTAACATAATACCTCTCCTCCTCCCCTGTTTTCCATCTCTTGCTCTGGGAATGGTATCCCAATCAGTACTATCAATTTTACTAGAAAAGGTATGTTATTTATTTCCTTATGGCAGCATTCATAGTTTGCAGATCAAACTCCCTTTTCTGGACACTACCCCGTTTTATGTGTTGTCTGCTCCTATAAAAATGTAACCATCTTGAAAGCAAGGACTGACTCACTTTATATATTAATCTCCATTACCTGCCACAGTTCCCAATACATAAGTATTTAATAAATACTTTTTTATTCATTGATTTATTCATTCAAATTATAAGAGATTAAACAGTGAATTAGGATGAAGTATTCAAGTATTATCACTTAGTAGTAGTATATAATTGTAGTCCTCTTTGAGCCTCAGTATAATAGGGATAAAAATATGTGTATATGAAGATAAACCATCTGACAGTACAAAACTGAGTCTTAGGCAGAATGTCCTACAATGAGATTACCTATTCTTTGACTACTTTGATTATTATTATTATTATTATTATTATTATTATTATTATTATTATTATTATTATAGCACTTTCAATCTTCTTGATGGTGGATAAGTCCTCTGGACCTAAATTTCCTCATCATTTTTAAAAATTAATGTTTGCTTACTTTTAAATTCATTCATTTTTGAATTCCAAATCTCCCTTTTCTCCAGCCCCCATCTTTGAGAAGGCAAGCAATATGATACTCATTATACATGTGAAGGCCTTCAAAACATATTTCCATATTAACCATGTTGCAAAAAAAAGACAAAAATATTATTAAAAATATGCTTCAATCTATACTCAGAGTTCATCAGTTGTCTCTCTGGAGGTAGAGTTTTGTTTTTTTTTAACAAGTCCTTGGCATTGTCTTGGACCACTGTCTTTATCAGAGTATCTAAATCCTACACAGTTGATTCTTATTATAATATTCCAGTTACTCTGTATAATGCTCTCTTATGATCTTATGAGCCTATTATTTTTTGTCCCAGAGAACACATTAGGCTGTGTATGTACCTAATGGTTCAGCAGTTTTAAGTGCATGATTTGCCAAACAAAATAGCCAGATTGCTCTTATTTTTATAATGTTTCTCACATCTAGAATATCAGTTTTATCACTATTTTAAGTATATGTGTACTCATTCATATAGCAGATACATACTGTACTTTCACCTACTCTAAACAAAGAAGTTAAAAAACCACCTTAAAGCCTAATAGCATACTAGAAGAACCAAGTGATATCTGACAATGAAAAATTTTAATCTCTTAAATAGTAAGTATTCTAAGGAAAGAGGAGTATAGTTACATCTTGGCTCTCATCCTCTCTTTCTCCTACTTAAAGGAATTATGAATTAAATTACATCATTCCAGGCCTACTTATCTCTCCTCAGCTCAAGATATATTGCATTCATAATAGTGAAAAGAAGGGAGTTCGTGATCATAGTATCTGATTTATAATAATGAATCCTGCTAACTTCTTTTTTTAGCCATTGCAATTTCTTTTTTCTTTCTCATAATCATATAGTGCTAGAAAGTTACATTTTTGGATTGAATTTTGCCTGCTACAAACTTTGGTTTTACTGACTAAGGCAACCCCAGGTTGGTTAGTTTCCTGAAAAGAATTTTATCTTTCTTTTTAATTTAAGTTTTTGTTTTTTCCTGAAAAGAATTTTTAAAAATTATTTCAGTCTTAAGGAATAACTGGGGCCTGCACTTAAATTCTATTTTGACAACTTTTTAAAATATATTATGCTTTGTCTTTGATGATTGTCTTTAAAAAAATGAGGTGAAAGAATTAGGATTTTCATAGAATTTTAAAGTTGAAAGGGATTTAAATAACCTTTCACTCAATTCAATAATCCTTTGTAGAATCATCCTTGACATATAATCATCTATTTCTGAACCTTTTCAGGTATAGGAAATTTATTATCTCTTTATACTCTGATAAGATTTAAAGTTGGCAGCACAATGGATAGAGTGCTGGATTTGAAATCAGAAAGATTCATCTTGAGTTCAAATCTGGTCTCAGATATTTATTAGCTATGTGACCCTGAGACAAGTCATTTAACCCTTTATGCTGTTTTTCTCATCTGTAAAATGACCTGGAGAAATAGCAGTACCTTTTGTCAAGAAAACTCCAAATGGGGTCATAAAGAGTTGGACAAGACCAAAAAAACAAATGAACAACAAAAGCTAGGAGTTCCATAGAGATCTTCTAGTCCAAAACTATTTACAGATCAGAAAATTAAAGCCAATGAATAGTATTACGTTTCCAACATTTCTCAGTTTATAGTCAGAATTAGAACCTGGATCCTCTGATTCCAAAATTGATATTCTTCCTACCGTATCATAATTTTTCTTGTTTTCTTCTTCTTCTTCTTCCTTCTTTTTTCTTTTCTTCTTCCTTTTTCCTTTTTTCTTCTTCCTTTTCTTCTTTCTTCCTTCTTTCTTCTTCTTTCTTCTTTTTCTTCTCTTCTTCCTTCTTCCTTCTCTTCTTTTTCTTCCTTTTCTTCTTTCTTCTTCTTCTTCCTTCTCTTCTTCTTCCTCCTCCTTTTTTCCTTTCTTCTTCCTTCTTCTTCCTTCTTCCTTCTTTTTCTTCCTTCTTTCATTTTCTTCTTCCTTCTTTTTTCTTTTGTCTTCTTTCTTCTTTTTTCCTTCTTCTTCTTCTTCTTCCTCCTTCCTCACATTTTTGAGCAGCCCACATTATTAGAAAGTTTTCTCTTATATTAATTAAATATACTGTAACCCTCTGTCATTACTCTTCCCCTCAGAGCTAGATAAAAATGTCCAATCACTTTTTACATGATTTATCATCAGGTATGTTAAATTAGCTATTTTGTTCCCTCATAAAGCCTCTCCTCCCCCTTCCCTAAGTTAAGCAATCTTGATTCCTTTGGTTATTATTCATATAACATGTATTCCAAACCTTTTACTATTCTGGTTACCCTTGCATGTTTTTTTTCTCCCCACAAGAATTGAATAAATATATCTTCTTCATTCTCTATTTGTATAGTTGTTTTTGAAACCTAAGTTATTGTTGTTCATTTCTTTCAGTCATATCTGACTCTACACAAAGGTACTGGAGTGGTCTTCCATTTTCTTCTCCAGTTTATTTTATAAATGAGGAAACTGAGGTAGACAGGGTTAAGTGGTTTAATTAGAGTAACAAAGCTAATAAGTGTTTGAAGTCAGATTTGAACTCAGTAAGTTGTACCATCCTGACTCTAGATCCGGAACTCTATCCCCTGAACTAGCTCCCCCTTTAAACTTAAACACCAAACCTTTTATTTATTTATGCCTTTTAAATTTCAGATTATTAATTTCAATTGTTATTTATTTATTTATGCCTTTTAAATTTCAGATTATTAATTTCAATTGTTAATTGATAGAATATCAGTCATTCATTAATCACATGGTCTTAACTATTTTTCTGGATCCCAATTCGGTTGTTTAACCTACTAGCTCTCTTTCCCAGTTTGGTTTCATTTGCACATTTGGTAAAGTGCATATTTGCACATTTTGTCTTGATCCAAGATATTAACATTTTCAGTAGGAAAGAACTATTTAAATAATAAAGAAGAAAGTGACAGACTTCATTACCCATGCTACTCTAGTATGCATTTCCTGGACCAAAAAAACCCCCAAACAAACAAAACAAAACACTTAAGGCTAGTAAAACTTTTATAAAATAAGACTTTCTCTGAAATTACAATTATTATGCCAGGGTGTTTATAGAGGGAAAAGATTAAGGGATGTTGGTAAAAAGCATCTCAAATTATCTGGAGAAGAATTAACTCTAGGATTTCTTTTCCTGGATCATCTATGAAAAGGACTAGACTAGGTTTGTATTTAGTTTTAGGCTTGTTATATAAAATCCAAGATAACTCATTTTCAGAGATATAAATCACTCAAAAACCTATTGGTGATAGTTTATGTGTTTCTTTTTTTCTTTAAAATAAATTAATATATTTCTGGAGAAGATCATATGTTACCTTACAAAGGGAATTTCAGAAAAGGAATCATCAGTCAAATATATGATAAGGTCAAGTTTTTATGTGAGGTAAGTTTTTAGTGTATAAAATGGCACCAATAAAGCCCTACATGGATTTCTAATATGTGTGTCCTTCTGGTTTCACTAGTAATGAGAATAAAAACTCAGTTTTCATCCAGTCGCTCCAGTAATGTACCACCTCAATGGTCATTGGAACAAATTTTAGATTACAAGTAATTAAATACACATAATATAAGGATACATGAATATGCATATATTTTTTGCATAAATATACCTCATAGATATGATCCAATGTTAAATATAAATATACATATATACATACATAATTACACAGAAGTAGATATACAGATAGAGATTATGTATACACACACACACATATCATTTATCTTAGATCTGAATACATATAAATCCAAGCAAATAGTCCAAATTTGACTTCTTTTATATAAATTTACCTTAAAACACATGCCAAAGGTATGGCATGTGTATGCATGAATATACATATTCATGTGATTATATGTAAATCTCACACATGTACACCCATTTGTGCATATATTTAAACACAAATATATATTTAACCTTGGGTCATGAGGTAAATTTATGCAATAGGGCCCAATTTTAGTGACTATCCTTAAGAAAGGACTTGTGCTAATGCTTCCAATTAGAAAACATAACTCCAACTGTACCAAGAAAGGATATTGTTCTCCTCTGGTTTCCATTGGTCTTTTATACCCTCAAGTAGCAAAGAGTACCAAACAGCTTAAAGACAAGGACAGTCAAAGGCATTTACTATAAAATCAATAATAAAAATCCAATAAATGTAGTTTTTCTAACAAGTTTTTTTAAAAAAAGTACTCAATTAAATAGAAGGCAGAAATCCTCTGGGGAAGAAAATGGTAAACCACTCCAGCATCTTTGCAAGAAAACCCCCATAGACAATATAGGAAACAGGGTCACAAATAGTTGAACTTCACTGAAGGACGGAATAACAACAATAGTAATAAAAAGACAAGTATGGGGTTGGAAGCTCCCTTTCCTCCCATCAAGTTTTCCCTCAACACTCCTACAACTAGAATGAGCCCTGGACCAACACCAATCAGACACACACACCCACACCCACACCCACACACACACACACACAAACAGACACAAACACACACACCCTCCTCCACCCAGTCAGGTATACTGGGTTGGGGGAGAATAAGAGGGAGTGGAAGCAAAACAAAATAAAAAACAAAACAAAAAAGAAACTGCAATTCCTAACAATATTAGCTAGATAGATACAAATTAGACCTGTACTTAGCACCTTCTAATCTTAAACATTTGTTGAGAACAATGAGAAAGTAAATAGATTTCTAAAAGTGATATTGCAGGTTTATAGAGGTTAAATTTGAATGGAATTCTGCTTGGTTTTGAGATGAACCTTCTATCAACTATGCCAGACAGCCTCTTCTCTATCTTGGCATCAGTAAATTGCTTCTCAGAATATAGCAAACAAACAAACAAAAAAAGTAGCACTGAGATTTTTAGAAGAATTCTATTTAGTTCAGTAGGGTTAAGTAGAAGTGTTATACAGTGATGAGTTGCTGATTGTCTCCCTCTAAAATCTAACTTTTGCAAATGTGTCATCATATTGTATCTTTACCTTTCTTCTGATCTGTTCAGTAAATGTTTATCTCTTAATTTAAAGAATATAATGAAGAGATTCCTGAGACTTACTTAGATTGCCCATTTTTAGCCAGTCAACTAACATTTACTAAGAGAGGGACAACTTTAGGACCTAACCCAGCAATAACAAAGGCTCATCCTACAGCAAAATTATACATAGACATCAACTTTGTATGACCAATGCTATGCAGAAACTAAGCTAAATCTAAAGCCATTCTCTCCAGACAGAGAAGTACTTTAAAGGAAATGGTGACCCTACAATAATGGAAGTATGGGAGGAAATATTTATTCTCCTGTTCTTGCTGTATTTTTACTATCTTTTAGTAAATGACATTGTGTAAAAGCTAATTGATGTTAATGAGCTAAATGGAATGAGAGTTTAAAATGGTGGTTTAAAATGGGTTACCACGGGGGCGGGGCGGGGCTGGGGGAGGTGGGGATGGGGGAGCAGGGAGGCCGCCGCCGCCGCCCGCGCTGGTTCCGCGCCGCCACCTTGGCCATGATGATCCACGGCTTCCAGAGCAGCCGCCAAGGACTTCTCCTTCGGGCCCTGGAAGCTGACGGCGGCCAAGACGCACATCATGAAGTCGGCCGATGTGGAGAAATTAGCTGGTGAGCTGCACATGCCATCTCTTCCTGAAATGATGTTTGGAGACAACGTTTTAAGAATCCAACATGTTTCTGGCTTTGGAATTGAGTTCAATGCGACTGATGCTTTAAAATGTGTAAACAACGACCAGGGTATGCTTAAGAGGTTGCATGCGCTGAAGAATGGCAAGAGAGCAGAACGGAGAGTGAACACTCCAAAGAGATTATTAAACCCTATGACTGGACCTATACAACAGATTACAAGGGAACATTGCTTGGTGAAGCATTTAAATTAAAGGTTGTGCCTACAACAGATCATATAGATACAGAGAAATTGAAAGCCAGGGAACAGATTAAATTTTTTGAGGAAGTTCTGTTGTTTGAAGATGAACTTCATGATCATGGAGTTTCAAGCTTAAGTGTGAAAATTAGAGTGATGCCTTCTAGCTTTTTCCTGCTGTTGAGATTTTTCTTAAGAATTGATGGTGTGCTCATCAGGATGAATGACACAAGATTCTACCATGAGGCTGACAAGACTTATATGTTAAGAGAATACACTTCAAGAGAGAGCAAAATAGCAAATTTAATGCATGTTCCACCAGCCCTCTTTACAGAGCCTAATGAAATATCACAATACCTACCTATAAAGGAGGCGGTCTGTGAGAAACTGGAGTTTCCAGGAAGAAAGGATTTCAACCTTGAGGCAACACAGGAAAATAAATGCATGGAATCCAAATAAAATGTCATACAATATAAGTTCTCTGTGGAACCCTCACTGGAGACAACTGCTTTTTTTTTTTGGGGGGGGGTCAAGGGAGGTTGTCTAAGCGACAATGAACTGCCTTTCCCTGTGTCCAAATTTTCTGTAGCCTTAAAGAAAAGAAAATGAAAGCTTGATGTAGGCAGGATCTACACACCCTCTGTTTGTAACACCTGTTCATTTCTATCCATATCTAAAATTAATGGGAGAATGAATGGAACTAAGGTTTTCAGTTGTTAGAGAATGGGACCTCAGAAATAGATATTTATATGTCCTAAGGAGTAATCAGAGGCAGTGGGCATGTAATTACTACAAATACTGTTTTGCATGAAGAGATTAATTAGATGAACCAAAAATCTAGAAGTTCTGTTACAACTTTCGAAGAATTTCTGGAAAATGAAAGATTGCATTTTGATAGTTTATCCATTTTAGCTTTGCAGAAAAATAGTGATAAAAGGCACAACTGGCAAGAAGTGACTTGAGTTCCAAAGTTAATCTCACATTTTATATTCACAGAGTAAGTTTTTATTTTCCCTTAAAAAAGCCTTTGTTAAATGGAATTTTAAGGCAAAATGTTCATAAATAATGCCAAAAAAAACAAATTTATTTCCAGAGGTTCAATCTAGTTCATCCATTGAAACAGCAGTTAATGGTGTATATTCCTCAGCTCTGACCTCACTGACAGGTGTGCTGGTATTACAAGAAATTTTTGGCCTGCATCTTAGGCAGTTGCCTTCTTTTGAGTTCTGTTGTATTGGCGTTTTTGCACTTCTATCTTAAATCACATCTTAATGTGAATAAATATGCTGAAGTTGATATCAGTACTGAGAAGTTTTAGGTATATATATATATATATATATATATATATATATATATTTCTTGAATCTGGTATTAAGAAGAAATATAATAAATATGAAGTCCTGAAGCTAGATTTTTTTTGGGGAAAATTATTGGGGGGTTGGCATGGGGTGGGGTAAGAAAATGAGGAGAAAATATTTTTAAAATAAAACCTAGTTTTTATATTTAAAATTTCAGGTTTCTTAACTGACAGGAGGGAACTCAGTAAAAAATGAATAAACTTAAGACTCATTGGGAAACGACTGGATTGCTTTTCAGTAAAGTGCAAAAAATAGGTTAAAAGAAAAGGCCTTTTAAACATTTTATATGGTTTGCTTTGCCTATCTGCACAGTGCATGGAAAGCAGAAGCTGATTACTGTTAAGCATTAGGTAAGAGATTTATTGAAGCTAAGTGGGTTTTGTTACCTTTTTTTAAAAGGAAGTAACAACTTTTTGATTTAGTTAGGAGGAGTTTCTTCCTTGCCTTCCTTCCCCTGAAGGAGAGATCACTAAATGGTCTTAATAACATAAAAAAAAAAAATGCAGTTCCTCTGCTTTCACCCTTTGAAAAGGTTTCAGAGATAGTAGGATGCTACAATCTTGTCCAGAAGGATCAGCCAAGGAGACTGTCCTACTAAGAAATTGTAGCTCAGACAGAAGGACCGGGAACCCTCTGAAGTCTCATTCTCAGCTTCCCAGTTGTTTCACAAAATGGTGCTGTTGTGAACCACCCACAAAATGAACCTTATTAGGCAAGTTTAATCATAAACTATTAAGGAATGCCTCCTCCTATTACTATATCTCCTCAAAGCCAATGTATGAAAGCAGAATGTAATCTCTGAGAGAATGCGTTGCATGTTTATTGAGTATCTTTCTGTTTCTGTATGAAAGTGAATGCTTTCTCTTTAGGCAGGAAAGTATGTATACTGTATGTGACTACCTAATTAAAACAGTTTTGCTTGCCATGTTGTTTTGAATGGAAAAGACTCCTTAACCAAACAAGTTGTATTTTGATATTAGACTATAATAATTGAAAAGGACTGTATATCAGTTGGAATGTCCAACTTGTACCATCTCCTTTCCCCTTTTTTTCCTTGGTGGATGTATTGGTGTCAGGTCCAGTCCCTTATTTCCTACTTTTAAGTATCTAATGAAAAGATATTGTAGGGAATAAAAATAATGGATTACATTTTGGGGGAGGGCTCCAGTTGGAAGAATAAATATTTCTGAATACTTCAAAAAAAATGGGTTACCACATTAGAATTGGGGCTTTAGAGCTCATAAAAGGCATTAGAGAAGACATTCCACTCTTCAGAAGTATCCCTGGAGTCCTAAGAGGTGATATGGCTAACTAGGTTCTGGAATAGTAAGTTAAGATCATACTTGTTATACAACTTTTCCTGCCTAAAAGAAAGAAATACAAGAAGAGTAGGGAGTTGTCCTGGAAGGAGAGAAGCCTTTTTCCAGTAATTGAAAATGACTTTTTGGGAGGCAGGAACACATAGAAGATACCCATACTCATACTGAGCCAAGATCAGAGACCAGAGGTTTAGAGAGTGGAATGCCAATTAGTTCTTTGAACAATACAGGTCTCATGGAAAAAGTTATTGTTTGTTGGATAACCCTAAAGTACTTTTATCTTCCAGGTAGAACCTAGATCAGAGTGATATTAGGAATATTGGAAGGATTATAAAGGATGCTACTGAAGTGAAAGATTCACTGGAATGTAAAGAGTTTATCCCAGTGGATGCCAAGGAGCCATTTCTGATGGCCATCAGTTATTATTAATCTATTCCTTCTCAGCTGACCTCTTGACATCATATTATACCTATATGTGTGGTTGTGGTATTCCTACTATGAAATATAAATCCCTTAGGCAGAGGTTGCTTTTTATTTGTTTACTTGTTTTTATATCTCTATTTCCAACCAAAGCAACTATTTGTTGAATTGAATTAAATAGGTTTTAAGAAAGGAGTAGCTAGATAGAGTAGTGGATAGAGGGCCAGGCCTGGAGTCAGGAAGACTCAAATTCCTAAGTTTAAATCTGGCCTCAGACACAACTTGGGCAAGTCACTTGAACTCTGTGTCCGCATCCTCATTTATAAAATGAACTGCAGAAGGAAAAGAAAACCACTCCATTATCTCTGCCAAGAAAACCCTAAATGGGGTTAACAAAGAGACAGACACAATTGTAACAATAACAAAAACAACAAAGAACAATAACAAAAGCAACAAAAGTGGTTTTTTTGGCTGTTTATTAATTTATTTTATTCTTATTTTTGAAATAGCATTTTATTTTTTACAATTATATGTAAAGAACTTTCAACATTCATTTATATGATTTTGCTCCCAAATTTTTCTCCTTCCCTCTCTTTTCTTCTCTTTCCTCTCTCCTCCCCAAGCAATCTGATATAGTTTATACATGTGCAATCATGAAATATATTTCCACATTAATTATGTTGTAAAAGAAGAAAGAGAACAAAATGGAAAAACCACACACAAAAAAGTACAGATAATGTGCTTCAATCTACATTCAGACTTCATTTCTCTGGACGAGGATAGCATTTTCCTTCATGAGTCTTTAGGAATTGTCTTGGATTTTTGTATTGCTGAGAAAGCTAAGTCAATTATAGTTGATCATCCCACGGTAACAAACAAAGGTTTAAGTAAAGAATTTAGACAATTCTTTCCAAGAATAGCAAAAATTGGGAAAACAACCACCATTCTTGCTATCCCACTACAATAAACAACGTATCTGGTTCTACCTTCACAGAATGGGGAAAATAAAAAAGAATAAAATCTCATAGATTCCATGGTTATTATTTGTTTGTCAAAGATTATTAATTTTATTTTTAGTAGCAGACAATTCAAAGAGTTTTAAAATTGGATGTTTAGTTTTACCTTGATTGTGTAGGGAATATAATAAAAATGTTATGAGATTTTTCTTTCTTCTAGAATACAGCTACTGAAGACATTGTAAGAAAACAAACAAAAAATTCCTGCTTCTTCTGTTCTTTGTCTTCACTCTTCCAAGTGTAATTGGGTCCTATTTAGGCAGCATTATCTTGAGTGGTTTGGATAAAAAGGATGATAATTAATCCAAAAATCAAAGTCTGAATACCAACATTATTGCTTTTAAGTTTAATAAGATGGCAACTGTTACACAATTGGTTTCAGGGTTAAATCAAATAGTTTCCAGCAAAATCTCCAGCTTGTAAAATTTCAGCTCAAATGGGGAGAAAATATTTTTTATTAGGACACAATTGCTATTAAATCATTCAGAAAACACGTCCAATGTTGACGAAGAAAACTAGTTAAAAAACAGCAAGGACTTGAGGCAAGATAGAATTTTATTGTTCAAACATTTTTCACTGGTGACTGACTCTGGGATCCCATGTAGGTTTTTTTTTTGGCAAAGATACTAGACTGTCATTTCCTTCTCCACCTCATTTTAGAGTTGAAGAATCTGAGGCAAACAAGGTTAAATGACTTGCCCAGGGTCAAATCCGAGGCCAGATTTGAACTCAGAAAATTGAGTCTTCCTGATACTAGATCTAGTTCTATTTGCCCCAAGATTAAATGCCCTGGTTAAATATTAATCATATGAAGTATGAATATAGGGAAACAAGATGATTTGCACATGTGTTTTAAACAAAGTAGAACTCATATCTAAGTGAATCTTGTTACATTTAAAGAAGTCACACTAGGAGGCTCTATACTTATTCTATCAATGGTGTCAATAATGAATCTCTTGAAATCTTCAGAGTCTGTAGTGCATCCTTATGAATACCTTTCAATAGTGGAAAGTCTCATTCATTGGAAGGTAGGCTTAATTTTTAGAAACTGTCAAAATTTACTTGATACCAAATTTGGTTAAGCAAGATGGGTGATAAAGCTTGGTAATTTCTGTTTTAATTTTAAAAAAAGTTTCGGTTGACCCTAGGGAACATTTGGCAATGACTAGAAGACCAGTGATCAAGTGCTACTCACACCTGACAGACAGGTGATGGACTCAAATTGCAGATTAAAACATAGAATTTTGAACATGGCACTGTGTGAATTTGTTTTTGCCAGACTACGCTTATTCATTGCAAGGATTGTGTTATCCATTTTTTTTATGGGAGGGAGAAGGAAAAAAGAAGGAGATTAGCAAGCCAAAAAGAAGAAAAGAAGAAATGAAATAAGAGTCTTGGCATCATTTTTAAAATGCGCAGAAGAGAGCAGAAGTTCAGAGGTAAAACAGTCAAGCAGGGCAGCTTGGAAAGCAACACATTAAAATTATTATATACTTTTTAAAGCAAGCTATATATAATATTTTTTGCTTTCACACAAACTTTTTTCTGTTTTACTTTATATATAGAATAGGTTTTTTGTTGCTATTGCTTGCTAAGTTCAGAATTTTAAACAATAATGTTTTAAAAGGCAGCACTAATAATACCTCTATAATAGAGGTCCTTTTGGGGTTTTAGATAGACTCTAAGATAGAGGAGCTGATGTTAGGTTGCCTAAATTTCCTGGGGTTTGGGATCAGGGAATATTTAAAACAGCTCCAGAGAAGTTTCCAGCTCTAATGGCCAATTTCTTTGTTTATTCCTCATGACTAAATCTAGTATTAATTTGGGTACATAAAAGTAATATGAATCAGTCATTTATCTAACCAATCATCATTAATATCTGTCTACAAGGCAGCATCAATTAAGTGTGCTAGATTAATTTTGTTTAAGGCTAGCTGACTGTACCACCACAGTCCACATACGCTATCTTCCCCTGCTCTGGACTGTGAAGGACAAAACCACGCCTCCATTCCCTCAGGCAGACAACCTAGGAATCATCCTGAATTCCTCACTATCTAGTATCCCCCTAATCTAAACTATTGCCAAGGCCTGTTGATTTCACTTTGCAACTTCACTTGAAGATGCCCACTTTTCTCCTTTGATACTGTGACCATTCTAGTACAGGTTCTCATCAGTAGCTTGCTGGTGGGTCAGTCTGTCTTGAGTCTTCCCCTCTTCTAATCCATTCTCCCTAGAACCAATAAAATTATTTTCCTAAAACTTACTTCTGATTATGTCACACCCCCTCCCACTCCCCCCTTCCCACACTCAATAAATTCAAGTGGTTTCCTATTGCCTGCAAGATACAGAATGCTCTGTTTGACATTCGAACTCTTCATAATCTAACCACCTCCTCCCTTTTCAAACCTCTTACACCTTACTCCTCAGCACATACTCATTAATCCAATATACTGACTTCTTGGATGTTTCCAAAACCAGAGACTCCATCTTTCAGCTTTGGACATTTTTCTCTGGCTGTCCCCAAACTTTGGAATACTCTACCTTCTCAATTCCAACTACCAACTTCCCTGGCTTCCTTCAGGTACCATCTAAAATCCTACCTTCTATAGGAATCCCTCTTAAATTCAGTGCTTTGTCTCTTTTAATTATTTCCTAATTATACTTTATATATTTTTTATTTTTATATATTTTTTATTTTTGTGTATTTGTTTGCATACTGTCTCTCCCATTAGATTGTAAGCTACTTGAGGTCAGGAACTGACTTCTTTCTTTTCCTATCCACAGAACAGCACAGTTGCAGGTACAGAGTAGGCACTTAATAAATGTTTATTGAATGAGTAATAAATGAATATGGATTTACTCAAAAGTCCTCCAAATATATACCTGTTTACTCATTTTTTATTATTATTAGAAAGGTAGATAGAGTTGGCCTCAAACCCAGGATGACCTTCTTTCAGATTTTGCATCTAATCCATGCTGATTGAATTGCAAGTTACTTATTCTTTCCATGCCCTAAGCTACTCTCTAAAATAATAAATTGGAGAGAAGGTACCAAGCTGTGGGTAAGAGAGGGGATTTCCTCATTTGGAAGTTTCTTATGCTATTGAAATCTTATCCTTTATTATTATTCATCATTCAATAACTCTGAAGGTTATTTTTATGTGGATATATAAATCCAAAGAAAATCAGAATACTGAGGTGGAAAGAATAATGTTTTTTTCAGAGGTACTAGAATCTAATTTTTAACTCTTCAACTGACTAGTTCTTGTCCTTGAATACCATATTTATCTTTTCTAGACTTTAAATTTCCTTATTTATAAATAATTTAGTTGGGAACAAATTTTTTCAAATGTCTTTTCCATTTCTATAATTCAATGAAAATTAGACAGTAATGGGCATCTTCATATTCAGCTTCTTAAAAGATAATTTGAAGTCAATGAAAAGTAGGCAACCAATACTGTTATGAAACAATTCTTTAAAATATTTTAATTTTATGGTAAATTCTGAAGTAAAAAAATTCAGCACTTATAGAGTGCCAGTCTTTCAGTTTTATCATTAAATAAACTACATCATTCCCCCTAATTTCCATGGTTCTCTGCGTGTTTCCCTAATTTATAGATATTTGACTTCTACATTCTGCAGATCCCTAACAGCCACTTAGGTTGCTTTTATACATTCTAGGGATTTTTTTAGTCTCTATGATTCAATTCAATAAATAAGTATCCACTGGATGGGCAACTAGGTGCTAGGTAGCACAATGGATAGAGTACCAGCACTGGAGTCAGGACTTCCTGAGTTCAAATCTGGCCTCAGACACCTACTAGCTGTGTGTGTGTGTGTGTGTGTGTGTGTGTGTGTGTGTGTGTGTGTGTGTGTGTGTGTGACTGACCAAGGCACAACTTTGTTTGCCTCAGTTTCTACATCTGTAAAATGAGTTGGAGAAGGAAATGGCAAACTTCTCAAGCAATTTTGCAAGAAAACTCCAAATGAAATCACAGAGAGTCCAACATGGCAAGAAAATGACTAAACAATAACAACAACAATCCAATGTCTGTAACATAACAATTCCACTAACAAGTATTTCTTTTTTGATCTCTTTGTAGCTGATCCCTGTGATTTTATAAATGCTGGGAAATTCTGACATTCCTGATAGCAGCTTGGCATTTTCTCTGAAAATCATAGTTTTAGAGAATTGCCTACGGTTATCTAGTCAATGAAAGAAGCTTCTTCTTCCCCATCTCCCCAGAAGTGGCACTTGGACCTAGGTCTTCATGACTCAAGGCTGGCTCTTTATTATTCTCAAATAACTCTCAACTTGAATATATGGAATAAAATTTGAATGGATCTTGACTAGTCTGTTCTAAGTTAAGCACTACAAATCTTATTATTGTTGGAGTGGTTTTTATTTTCATGAATTATTTTAGAATTTCCTTCCTTTTTTGCTAATTCAAGGTCTCTTGCACATTATAATTATTCTGGGAATAATAGACAGTTTTCTTTTCCATATAAAATTTTAAAAGGCTGATTAATAATTCCCTAAATAGGCTTTCTTATTTAGGATAATAGATAGCTATCTTCTGCTTGATAGAAGTATAGATAACCTTCTTGTAGATGTTCCTGAATCAACAAAGAAGCCCTAGGGATAGCCTTGTCAGTCTCAACTTCAGGGCAAGAATGCACTAGACCTGGGGCCCAGGTATGCTGATCAGATGCCAGGCTATGGCTGTGGGGAAAGATGAGCAAGCACATCGCAGTGATGATTGCAGAGGGGTGAGCCCTGCTAGCAATGGTTTCTTGTAGGATAGTGGAGTCCCTGGTTTTGATTCTGGGGCAGAATGGCAAATTGAAGTTTAAGCCTCAAAAGTGTGAGCAGGAAGTAAGAACATTTGCCTTTGCAATGACAGTGTTGTTGTAAGCCTGAGACATTAACTCTCATACCTTGGGATTAGAGCCAACTTTACCACAAAGTTATCAGCTAAGAAAAAAAGCTGTTAAAAGATCAATAAGCAAAAGAGAAAGAACCCATCCATAGATAGCTATCACTAGGGTGATAGAAAAGATCAAGGTACAAACTCAGAAGACAGTAAAGTCAAAACAGCTACTTCTACTTCAAAGAAAAATGTTAAATGTCCCAAGCCCAAAAAAGTTCTTAGAAGAGCTTAAAAGATGTTTTAAAAATCAAATAAGGAGGGGGTTAGGTGGCACAGTGGATAGAGCACCAGCCCTGGAGTCAGTAGCACCTGAGTTCAAATCCAGCCTCAGACACTTAATAATTACCTAGCTGAGTGGCCTTGAGCAAGTCACTTAATGCCATTGCCTTGCAAAAAAAAAAAAAAACCTAAAAGAAAAATCAAATAAGAGGTTGAGGAAAATTTTAGAAAAAAGAATAAGAGTAATGCAAGAAAATCAAGAACATTATGAAAAGAAAGTCAACCAATTGGGGAAAGATCCAAAAATTTATAAAATAAAATAATTTTAAAGCATTTATAGATTAACTAATTTCAATATTGGGTCAATTATCTCGGATAATAAGGAAAGAAAAAAATCTAACAAAACTCCTCATATGAAACAAATATGATACTGACACCTAAAAGAGTAAAAAGGCCAACAAAACTCCTTATATTAAACAAAGATGATACTGATACCTAAAAGAGTAAAAACAGAGAAAGAAAATTATAGATCAATTTCATTAATGAATATGGATGCAAAAATCCTAAATAAAATATTATCCAGGAAACTATAACAATATATCACAGGGCAGCTAGGTGGTGCAGTAGATAAAACACCAGCCTTGGAGTCAGGAATGCCTGGGTTCAAATCCGACCTTAATGATTACCTGGCTGTGTGGCCTTGGGCAAGCCATTTAACCCTATTGCCTTGAAAAAAATATATTAAAAAATATATCACAAAGATTATACATTGTGACCAGTTATCCCAGGAATACAGAAATAGTCTAACATGAGGAAATTTATTAACATAATTGATTATACCAATAATAAAAGTAACAAAATCTTATGATTTTATAAATAGATACAGAAAAAGTTTTTGACAAAATACAATACTCATTCCTACTAAAAACATTTGCAAGCATAGTTATAAAGTGATTTTTCCTTAAAATGATAAGAAGCATCCACATAAAACCATTGTAAGTTTATTTGTAATGTAGATAAACTAGGAACCTTCCCAGGAGTGAAACAAGGATGCCATTATCACCAATATTATTTAATATTGTATTAGAAATGCTCACAATAACAATAAGAGAAGAAAAAGAAATTGAAGAAATCAGAATAGGCAATGAAGTAATAAAGCTATCTCTTTTTGCGGATGATACTCTTGGAAAATCCTAGAGATTAAATTAAAAAGTTACTTGAAATAATAATTTTAGGAAAATAGCAGTATATGAAATAAAATCACAAAAATTCAATAATCCCAAACTACATTTAGAACCAGACTTCATAAAAAATAATTTTAAAGTAGAATATGTTGTTATTAACCATGCTTAAAAATAGATATAAATACTTTTAGAATTCCTTTAAACAATTAGAACATCTTAGTTGACTTTAAAATTTCAACAGTTGTTACGAATTTCAAATGTAGCAAAACAGTCACAAGAACAAATTAGATTTCCAAAAAGGGTAACATATAAATTATTATATTTCATTAAACATACTGTTTTCATACTCAAATCTTATCTCTTAGAACAACAGTCAAATCAGTAGAGGCTTCCTTAACTTTATCCTTACAAATGTAATGACTTTACATAGACATTATAAGTTTATTTCTACCCAAATATACTCATATTATTCTTAAAAAGAAAATGAGATTCTTAAGAAATTTGAATTAAATACCTGTGATAAAATCAACATTAACATAATACTTACCTATTTCACAGAAATGGAAAAAAATTCAGAGGAAAAGCAGCAAAAATTATTTCTACTGATAGTAATTTAGATACTTTTATCTATTAACTAAACGTAAATTATTACCTTTAAAACCCTGAAAAATAGAGATGGGATAGAATCACCCTATTAAAATTTCAAATAGATAAATTTTCCTCAGTTTATATTATCATCATAAAACAAGTATTTTTTCCTTTTTTTTTAATTAAAGATATTATTTGAGTTTTACAATTTCCCCTCCAATATTACTCCCCCCCCCCCCATGGAAAGCAATCTGTCAGTCTTTACTTTGTTTCCATGTTGTACATTGATCCAAATTGAGTGTGATGAGAGAAATCATATTCTTAAGGAAGAGACAAAAAGTCTAGGAGATAACAAGATCAGACCATAAGATATCTGGGTTTTTTTCCTAAGTTAAAGGCAATAGTCCTTGAACTTTTTTCAAACTCCACAGCTCCTTATCTGGATACAGATGGCACTCTCTTTTGCAGACAGCCCAAAATTGTTCCTGATTGTTGCACTGATAGAATGAGCAAGTCCTTCAAGGTTGAACATCACTCCCATGTTGCTGTTAGGGTATACAGTGTTTTTCTGGTTCTGCTCATCTTACTCAGCATCAGTTCATGCAAATCCCTCCAGGCTTCCCTGAAATCCCGTCCCTCCTGGTTTCTAATAGAACAATAGTGTTCCATGGCATACATATACCACAGTTTGCTAAGCCATTCCCCAATTGAAGGACATTTACTTGATTTCCAATTCTTTGCCACCACAAACAGGGCTGCTATAAATATTTTTGTACAAGTGATGTTTTAACCCTTTTCCCTCATCTCTTCAGGGTATAGAACCAGTAATGGTATTGCTGGGTCAAAGGGTATGCTCATTTTTGTTGCCCTTTGGGCGTAGTTCCAAATAGCTCTCCAGAAGGGTTGCATGAGTTCACAGCTCCACCAATAGTGTAATAGTGTCCCAGATTTCCCACATCCCTTCCAACAATAATCATTATCCTTCCTGGTCATACTGGCCAGTCTGAGAGGTGTGAGGTGGTATCTCAGAGAAGCTTTAATTTGCATTTCTCTAATAATTAATGATTTAGAGCAATTTTTCATATGGCTATGCATTGCTTTGATCTCCTCATCTGTAAATTGCCTTTGCATATCCTTTGACCATTTGTCAATTGGGATAAAACAAGTATTAAATAAGTTATTCTACTATGCAAAAACACTAAAACTTTCCAATGTAGACAATTAATCTTAAAGTACCCATACTTCAGAGACAAATCTCACTAAGTCAGAAAAGCAAAGCTTGTACACTATTATACTGTGTGATGAACTGGGGGTTGTGACCAACTCCCAACTCCCCTCCAAAAGTCAGCAACCTTTTCTCAGTTCTATGAACCAAAGGAGAAAAGAGAAGAGCAGCTAAGGAGAAGCAACACACATAAACCTCTGATTAAAATTTCTTTGGGATCATGCTAATTAAGACTGATCAAGGGACAGCTAGGTGGCACAGTGGGGCAGCTAGGTGGCACAGTAGATAGAGCAGCGGCCTTGGAGTCAGAAGTACCTGAGTTCAAATCCAGCCTCAGACACTTAATAATTACCTAGCTGTGTGGCCTTGGGCAAGCCACTTAACCCCATTGCCTTGAAAAAAAAAAAAAAAAAAAAAATATATATATATATATATATATATATATATATATATATATATATATATATAAAGACTGATCAAAAAATAATTTTATTGTCAATTTAATTGCTTTGGTACCTGATATAGTCTTTTATGGTTTTAAGCACATATTGCTCTTAGACCCATTATATATCACATCAGACAACACACACACCAAAAAATACATTTCAAGACCAATTACCTTTTTCTTTTAATAGATATCCTTGTTCCTTATTTTTTTTCCATTCAGAGCTAATTAAACATTTATATTTGAAACCCAAACAAATAAATAGAAATAATTTACATTTTAGAAAGTTTGTTTCATTTAAACTAGGAGTAGAAATTGAACTCAGTTGCCCACAGAACTTATTTTCCCCAAACATTATCAAATAGAATTTTAGAAGAATAATTTAGCAATTTAAATTATATATTTAAATTTACCTTTAAAATAAAATTACAAAAATTCTCATAATCTATTCAGATTGTTCACAAGCACAACACTTTCAAGTTACTTCCTGCCTTGTATAATGAAGACTAAGACTTTTCTTAAAATGTAAAATATAGCCAAATTTTCAGGAAAATTATTAGTTTTTCTCCTCAGTGTATCTTTCAAAATCCACAGTACATTTTATACTAACCAATCCTTAATTTGTAGTTCAATTTGGGGCAGCTAGGTGGCACAGTGGATAGAGCACCAGCCCTGGAGTCAGGAGTACTGAGTTCAAATGTGACCTCAGACACTTAATAATTACCTAGCTGTGTAGCCTTAGGCAAGCCACTTAACCCCAATGCCTTGCAAACAAACAAACAAATAAATAATAAAAAATACCCAATGTAAATTTAATTCTATAATTTTTAGTCCCAATTTCTTAACAAGAATTGAGTTTCAAAACAGCAGCTAAAGAGAGTTATCTGAGAGAGAGCAAGATTTAAGAAATGATGGGCCATGAGAGTTTGACTCAAACTTAGAACTAGGAATGGAGAATATAAGGCTCTCTCCTAAAAACTGCAGTCCTTGGAATAATATGATCTTGGTGCCTAGACTGTGGATTCTAAGAGAGAAATTCAATTTTCCCTCATTTTACAGCTAGAAAAAAAATCATAGAAGCAAATGAGAGGTAAGTAGAAGAAAAGCAGAACAGATTTGGTTAAATTAGGACAGAGATGAAGGCAGGGAAGATAATTTTAAAAAATTTGATAAAAACTCTTATTTTTCAAGAGAACAAAGAGAGTCTTTTTGTCCTGCACCATCAGCCACTGGGGGGAAAAAAGGAAAGGAGGGTTCCTGCTAACTTCCCTTGGGGGTGCTACATACTTTAGGCTGTTGACTTGGAAGAAGAAGCTGGAATTCAGTAGGGAAAAAATATTCCATCTCTAAGCTCTGATCACTAATTAACTTTTGCTTATGGTACTAATTCTAACAATGTGTTCAAACAAGACCAAATCAAAAACAAACAAAAAATAAATAAGCCTTCACACTAATTAACCTATAGCCTGAGGGTAGGGTCTTGTAAGCTCTTACCAAGAGCTAAAATAAACCTTCTCACTGATAGGGAAGGGGGAATCCTTTAAACTCCAACTGAGAGCTGAATCTCCTTTTGTGGTCCTCACCACCCAGGAAAAAAACCTAAAAAATACTATTCCACCCAGAAAAGATACCCAACTAATAAAAATTTGGTTATCTAGCAAAAATGGCATTCCATTTGCTATGACAAATCACCCTCCCAAAATTCACACTGTGAATCCCCTAGGGAAGGAGAAGGATAATTTGAGAAGACTGGCCATGAGTCTAATTTTTGTCTAATTTAAAAGAGGTGGGCTTGGAGAAGGGGTTATAAACTGTTTGTGCAGCCTTTCAATTAAAATCTAACCTTTCTTACTTTCCTAAATCAGAATGGTGAGTTTTTAACCCCAATTTTTTTAAGTCCCTTTTGCCTGAGGGTATATTCCCTCTATGCAAGAGAAGGAAAGAAAGAAAGAAAAAAAGAAAGAAAGAAAGGAAGGAAGAAAAAAGAAAGAAAAAAGAAAGAAAGAAAAAGAAAAGAAGGAAGAAAGAAAAAGGAAGGAAGGAAGGAAGGAAGGAAGGAAGGAAGGAAGGAAGGAAGGAAGGAAGGAAGGAAGGAAGGAAGGAAAGAAGGAAGGAAAAGAAAAAAAAGATGATTTGTTAAATCCGTAACTCTATGCTTGGCTCTAGGGATATAAAAGCAAGAAAATAAGACAGTTCTTACTTTTGATAAGCTAGTAGGAGAAGACAAAACATAAAGGGGAGCTGGAAAGGTGTAGAAGGGAGGGGAAATGCAGCTACTGTGAAGGTAGAGTAGATTGGAAAGCAATTTGGTCATGTATATACTTAGGTAATTACAGATTGTCTCTCCTTTTGGAAGATATATTCCTTGAAGGTTGGAACTGTTTTTTCACCTTTCTTTGTTATCACCAGCACTTAGTGCAATGCCACAAACATAATTAGTATTTAATAAATGCTTATGAACTGATATCCCATCAACTGATAGTCTTCCAGGACTCATTTTCCAGCTGTTAGCAAACATGCTTCTCCTCTCAATCTTCTAAATACCATTGATAATGAATCTCTAAATTACTAAGAGTCTTTCACTCCTGAACCCCTTCTGCCCTCTCATTTATCATTACCTTTCTAATGTTCCACTTCATACATGTTCATATCTGCCACTGTGTCTTCTGGAACTCTCATTTTTTTTTTTTAGGTTTTTGCAAGGCAATGGGGTTAAGTGGCTTGCCCAAGGCCACACAGCTAGGTAATTATTAAGTGTCTGAGGCTGGATTTGAACTCAGATTCTCCTAACTCCAGGGCTGGTGCTCTATCCACTGCACTACCTAGCCACCCATGGAACTCTCATTCTTAATTAAACAATCCTCCATTTTCTTATAATCATCTCTTTCTCTCAATTTTCCCCCCATCTTCTAGCATACAGAGATGTGATCTTCTCAGATGATTGATTATCCTGTCTAACACTGATGGCACCTTCTCTAATACCACCCCCTCTGGTCCTAGAAGACCACTTAGATTACTCCTTACTCCATAAAATCACTTATTGTCTTTCAGTCTTACCCTACTCACATTTATCAACCAGTATACATCCTGGTGGCTTATTTATTGGCCCCCAGCACATTTTCCCCTCTTTATAAGTTCAGTACCTACCTCACAGTTGCTTTTTCTACACCAGAATCATTTGGTATGGCACTGCCAAGGTGTTTGCAGGCAGGACCTGAAATCCAATAAATCTAGGATTATTTAAAGGTTAGATTTTTGGGGGTTGATAATTGTGTATGCTGAGAATGATGTCAAAAATATCCAAATGTCCTTGGCAGAAAAAAGGTTCCTCACCCATGCTCTACACCAATTCCCACCCTTATAACTAAGGATCTTCCAAACAAATGAAGATTCCCTCAAATTCCCTCAACAAGTGAAAATTCCCAGAACCATTAAAAATTCCTCAATCTACTCAACTCACTCAACATCAGCTACATTCAGGGATGGTCATACCTTTGATTTTGCCATCACATACAAGTATTTAACTTCTATAGTTATGAATTCTGAAATTCCTTCATCCAATCATCTTCTTTTATCATTCTATCTTTTCCTATATATTATCCTCTGAAACCTATTCTTTGTCTCACTGGGATTTCCAATCCTTCTGCTCCTCATTATTTTCTCTGTCCATTGCTTCTGCTCCATTTTCACAACAGCAATTATTTTCTATTCTCAAATTCCTTGATCTTTTGTCCTATCTCAGTCAAACCTCAACCCTGTGTTATTCACACTTATACTGTTGAATGGAGTTGGAGGAAGTAACACAACTATATTAATTGTGTCCCCTACAAATTTATGTTCTCTTATTTCAATTGAATTCTCACAGCTACAAAACAATTCTTCATTTCCTTCCTAATTGATTCTCTAGTCCAGTCATGATTGGCTATTCAAACAGAAACTTTCCTTTCTTTTCCTCTCACACAAATCCTTCCTTACTCTGTAACTTAAAGACCTCACTTCATATACGTTTACTTAGAAAACCTGTCATCTCATGTTACTTTGACATCAAATCCATAATTTCCTTTTATTTCACTTCATGATGAAAAGATCTTTCTCTTCAACAAGGTCAACTTAGCTGCATTTATGATAGTTCTCATTTCCTCTTATCTTTTCCAATAGATTAAGCCTATGATTATTTCCTCTCTATTTCTAATATTCAATCTCTACCTCTCTATTGGTTCCTATCTTCAAACATGCTTTGGTCCCCAAAAATCATTAGTAGATCATACACTCTACTATTATCTTTTATAGCTTTGCCTTTATTAGCCAAACTCTTTAAATGCCTACAAAATCTCAAGGTAAAGCCACTTAATTTCATACTGCCCTCAGACAATCTTCTAACACCTTAAATTTCAAATAAATTGAAAATCTTCATGTAATGGAGAAAGTTTTCATTGCAGGATATACTTACATTGATGAAATGATAAGTTTAGATCCATTTTTTTCCCTCTCCTCCAAAAAGGCATAAGAGTTAAATCAGTGATTTCATTGATATAGGGAATTCCATTTATAAATGGAGAAGTTTCTCTTTTATTTATACTCAGAGTTTCCTAGAGCCTTGAGAGAATAAATGATTGGCATAGACTCACAAAGCCAGTATATGTCATAGGTGGGACTTGAAACCAGATCCTCCTGGCTTCAAAGCCAGTTCTCTGTCCATTATTTCATACTATGAGGCTGCAGTTATAAAAGATAATTTTTTTAAAGGTTTTTTGCAAGGCAATGGGGTTAAGTAGCTTGCCCAAGGCCACCTAGCAAGGTAAATTATTAAGTGTCTGAGGCTGGATTTGAATTCAGGTACTCTTGACTCTAGGGCCCATGCTCTATCCACTACACCACCTAGCCACCCCCATAAAAGATGATATTATAACAAATGTTATGTCATAGATCATTTCTCTAAGATATTTCAGATGCTGTAAGCTTAAATTTCCTTGCCCCCTTCACCTACCAAAATGTACTTTAACATCATATAGGTCATCCAGAGTTCAGTACCATATTTTTTGTTGCTTTGAGACTTCTTTTCCAATAATGGTTGTATCTAATTGAAAACATTCAACAAACCTTTTTAGTGTGTAAAATATGAAACTTGACTGGCAATAACAAAAAAGGAGTATATGCACATGTCAGTAAAGCCTTATATTTCAAAAGAGAACCACTTAAATGTTCCACAAATTTGCAGAGACATTTTGTCCAAAAAAACCCGCTCCAATTTTGTACACAATTTAATAGTGCTTCTTAGCATGCATGTCTCTTATAATCAGTGAACTGTAGACTTAGAAATTGCAGCTATTGAGGGGGACAATTAGGACAAATGTGTTCCTTATCTTTAAAAAAGTGTTTGGGGTTTTTTCTCTTATGTGAAATCTAATGAGAAAAGTTGTAAATCAGGGTAGTGTGTATAATTTTGAAATCACTTTGAGGGGGTGTAAAACTAAGTTGTGGGATAGAAAGAGTTTAAGCTTTGAAGTCAGTAGATCTCAGGGTTGAATTCTGGCTCTCCTACCTGACTACAGACAAATCATTCTCTCTCTCTCTCTCTCTGGGCCTCAGTTTCTTTCTCTAAAATGAAGAGTATAGACTAATTGATCTCTCATGTCCCTAGCTCTAACTTCTCTAATCAGATGGGTCACTAATAGATGTGTAAACCAATCTCGACTAATGAGAGTACTAATATTTTAAGATAAATTAACATTTCTCTAAAGGTAATTAGATGAGGCTTTTAAGACTTAACTGGATTATCCCTCAGATAAAAGCCAAAGTGGGTCCTATACTCTGAAATCTTTTCAACTTGACAAGAACTGAAAGAGCTCAAGGTACACTATCATAAACCTTGAGAATCCAGGGTCACATCAAAGTTATAATGAGGCATCATTTTATAATAATATTTTAGGGGAGAAAATGTGTATATTTGTATGTATCTTAATAAATCTTTGGTGATACAATAGTTCTGTGATCTCCCTCCAATAATGCAGAGTGAAGTCCATCCATAACTTCTAAATTCTGAGCTATTCTTATCCAAATCTCTCCAGAAATTATCTGCAAGGAGTTTTCTATTATGCTGGGGTCATTTTTCTAGAGGATTTGACATTATATGTCTATCAATGGATCACATGACTGTCCTGTTATTCCTCATTCATTTTATATGACTAATCCACATTTTCCATTCCTATATTTATCTGATAGCACATTTTACACTACTCTTGTATAATTATTTTTGTAATTTATTTAAAACCATTTGTGTTCACAATATACCGATTCTTCATAGACATTTGCATTCCATAATTTGTGGGGGTTTGGCTCCTCAAGAATGTTATTTTTAAAATAGTCACAATAGGGGCAGTCAGGTAGTGCAGTGGATGGAATGCTGGCCCTGGATTCAGGGGGACCTGAGTTCAAATTCAGCCTCAGACACTTAATAATTACCTATCTGTGTGACCTTGGGCAAGTCACTTAACCCCATTGCCTTGCAAAAAAACCCAAAAAATAATCACAATAAGTAGTTTTTTCTCCCTTAAAATGTTGCAAACTTTTCCATCTAATGAAGACCTTGAGAAGAAGCAAAAATTACTATCAGAAAAATTCCTGGTTGAAGTCATACAATTATTCATTTATTCAATTATCTGCTAATATGAACAATTTAAATTGACTGATTCAGCTTTCTTTACCTTTACTATTTTATGGAGATTCTTCTCCTTTTTGTGGCAAGCCACAAAGGAGTCATTTACAATATATGAGTGTTAGAGGGGCAGCTAGGTGGTGTAGTGGATAAAGCACTAGCCCTGAAGTCAGGAGTACCTGGGTTCAAATCCGGTCTCAGACACTTAATAATTACCTAGCTGTGTGGCCTTGGGCAAGCCACTTAACCCCATTGCCTTGCAAAAATCTAAAAGAAAATAGTTAATATTTGAGTGTAACAAATGTTTTCTGTATAGCTATTGACAGATCCTAAATATTTGAATTTTGAAATAGGATTATTGCCCATTGTCTGGGGTATCTATAATGGAGATAAGTAGTAAAAGATTAGAATTCAAACTTTGCAGAGTCTTTCTCTTGCAATGTCTAATACTCAGCTATAAAAATTCTGAATCCCACCTTGTAAAGGCTTTATGGTTTTTTGTCACTTAGACAAAGCCTGAATCAAATAGAAGAATGCTCAAGTGGATCTGTTATCTTATTGTTTTCCGTGGTTCCCTTATTGTATTATGTGTAACTCATCCATACCTGCTCCATCCTGTGTAAATCTGCTTCATATTTTTCCATGAGTTCACTATACCCAAAGTACTGGTTTAGGAGTTTTCCTCAGTTTTCCTGACAACTTGGGATATCAGTAGAACATTAAATTTATCATAATCCACCATGTAACCAGTCCAGTTTCTTCTATCATATATTTCCCTGAATACATCTTCTACTGTTGTTCTTCAATGTCCCTCTTTGAAATATATTGAAATCTGCTCTACTTACCATATACTTCTCCATTGTACTCTGTAGCATTCTTTTTCATTAGTTCAGAGGCTGTTGAATTCCTTGTCTCACAGTTATGTAACAACACTGACTCATTATAAAAATAGTGGGACTGAAGGGAATCATAGACTTATGTAACAAGAGCTGGAAGGGACATAAAGCAGAAGTCGAGGGTCTATCACAAAGTGTAGAGAAGAGAGGTTTGTTTTTGAGAGAGCCCCAAGCAGAACAAACTAAGTTCATTGATTCTGCCCTTGTAGAAATTCTTTTGTCAAAAGATTATCTTCCCATTTGGTGAAATAAATATGGGCAATTCTATGGAGGTAGTCTAAGGTCAGAGGATTTGAGAAGAAGACTGGTTGATGCTCAGTGATCTAAAAAGTAAATGGAGTTTTTTTGATTTTTATTTTCCCCAAGAGGTGATGAAGATAGAGAGAAATGGTGGTTCCCCGAAAACTACCAATCTAGGGGTTTAGCATCAAAATAGTTTGCTTGAACTATTTTATGGAGTTTCTTCTCCTTTTTGTGGTTCTACCAACAGTTATTTACAATATTTAAGTGTAACAACTGTTTTCTCTATAGCTATTGACAGATCCTAAATACTTGAATTTTTTTTAATACTTGAATTTTGAAAGAGGATTAATGCCCATTGCCTGGGATATCTATGGTGGAGATAAATACTGTAAACGTTTAGAATTTAAGCTTTGTGGAATCTTTCTCTTGCAAACTATAATCCACTGAGTTGTTTGAGGATACGAAAGACTCTGGAAATGTGGAGCCTAAGGCATGGATGCCTTATCATAGAATTTGGTTGGGAGCCTACTGATGCCAAGTCTTTGCAAATGAGTGGCAGGCACTAGCATTCTAGTGTGACAAGTGAAGAACCCTCAGAAGGGGAAAAAAGTCACTTCATGGTAAAAGTCCAATTGAGTGCTTTCTGATGGATAGAAAACCTAATCTTTATGACCATTTTTTAACCTCTTAGATGAAAGAACAAAATAATCATTCCCTTTATTTCAGAAATAAAGTGTGTGTGTATGTGTGTGTGTATGAGGAAAATTCCTCTTTTGTTTATAATTTGGATTATTAACAATAACAGATTTCAAATAAAAGTTGAAAATTATCTAAGAATAAATATCATGTGATATGTAGAAGGAGCAATGAGTTTGAAGTTAGAAGACCTGGCTTGGAATCCTGACTCTATCATCACTTGACTGGGTAATCTTACCCAAGTCCTATAAGCTCTCTGAGCCCTAGTTTGCTTATCTTTAAAACAAGTATAATAATACTTGCAATATCAAATTATCAGAGTTTTATAAAGATCAGATGAAATAAAGTATACAAAAGCATTGCATACAATAGAATTGATATTTATGCAGCACTCGAAAGTTTCTAAAGCCATATATATATGTATATATATATATACATATACATATATATATATATAATATATATACCATTCATTTGATCCTCCCAACAACCCTGTTACATGAATATAATCATCTTTTTCATTCCCTTTTTAAATGTAAGGAAACTGAACCTCAGAAAGCTTAAGTGATTTGTTCATGGTCACTTGGATAGTAAGTATAAGAGATAGACTTGAATTTTGACTCTAAGATTAGAATTCTTTCTATTATCCAGTGTTGCTTTTCCAAAAGCAGGTAAATTATATAAATGTAAATTATGTGATGATTGCTAAAATTATAAATTATTTGTAAAAGCTCTTTATAATTTTTGCTAGTTACAATTTTTATTATTTTGAGAAATAAAATGCACCCATTTCTCCTTGACCTCCCTATTATATACTGTATACTTTTAAACATTTATAAAACCAGCATTTTAGTTTAAAAGTGTTATATATTCCAGACAAAGTCCTCTTTGCTAAGAAGATTGAGATTGGTGGATCACTTGAGTTTGAGCTAAGGCCAATCCAGTATCCAAATTGTTTGGTACCGATCTGGTGAACCTTGGGAGTAAGGGCCACCAGGCTCTCTAGGGAGGGATCAACTGACCCAGATTGGGAAATAGAACAGTTCAAAGCTACCATGGTGATGGCCTCTTCACTTCCAGTCCAAGCAAGATAGGGAAACCTAATATTCCCCATCCTCCCCAAAAAATGATATATATTTCTCAGGCTTATTATCTGAATGGTTTTAAGAGTTTGGATTTATATTTACAATAGTGGATAAGAGTTCTATGTGTGTGAGAGATAAAGTATCTTTTGAGCTTAAATTATCTGATTTAGTTATCTACACTGATCAAATCAGTAGTCATGGAGCTGATAAATCTCACTTCCCTGTGTTGAGTACAGACATAGTTCCAGGCTGTCCAAGCCAAAATAAGACCTTTCAGACACCTATGAAAGTCTTTATCCTATTTTTTAAATTTCTTAAGTGCTTTTTTGGTTTTGGCAAGTAAGTTTTGTGCAAAGCATATTTTTCTTTCATTTGGAAATTCATGTGTATTTTAAAGAAAATTCTTTTCATATGTTTCTTAGTCATTTCTACTTTGCTTACACAGAACACTATCATGTGTTATTACAGATTCAAAGGGCTTGAGAATATCATGTCAGAAACTTATAATTTTTTTGATTTTCCTTTGGTTTACATTTATTTTTTAAAAAAGTTAAAACTAAAACTTTTTAAGAGCTTGGAAGTGCTTTATTATGGAAATATCCAAGGATGTATTGGTAAATGTTTAATAATCAGCCCTCTGAAAGAAAAACAATATAGGCAGGAAACACTTGTATCAACATACCCTCTCACTTTCTTAAGTCTAGACATTTAAAAAATGACAAATTAAGTTATGAAAAGTAGTTTTTGTTGATTTTTGAAGTATAAACATTCTCATTAAAATTGTCATGATTAACTCTCTCTTTCTCAAACATCAGGAGCTAGCTCCGCAACACCGCAAATTTATGAACTCCTAATACCAGGATTTTATTATATTCCCTGAAGAAAGAACAAAATTTCCTTTCTAGATGTGAAAAGGAAGTTTCTTATCACTTCACTTTGCTTCAATATTCACTATTCTTTGAATAGAAAACCAACCCTTCTGTGGTTGATTCACATGGGACACTAACATCTGCCATCAAAGCAGCTTATTCTCAGAGGAAAATATCAAGTTGTACTTAAGATCCATCTAGCCTTAATTCAAATTTACTACCAGATTTAAATGTGGTGCAGCGTCAAAATATAACATTAATTTTTTCCTCTTCTGATTGGTGGTAACAAAAGAAAAATAGGGGGAAAGTATGCTAAAAACATAAAGAATATGAAACTAATTCTGAAAATGTGTCTAGCTCAGTTATCAGTTTTTTTTGTCTGGCTAAATCCTTCAAAGTGCTTGTCCTTGTATGCTTTTTTGCCAGAAATGTCTCACTAAAGAATATTACAGGGGTGGAGCCAAGATGGCAACAACAGTGGATCTTGTCTTGGGTGCTCTCTCATAAAACTTCTAAACTAAGGACTCTAACTAAATTTTCAAGAAACAGAACCCACAGTGGGACCCAGTGAGGCAGTTCTCCTACTCAAGGTAACCTGGAAAAGAGCAGAAAGGCTCTGCTCCCCCGGGGTTGAAGGGGTGGCCCTCCAGAGGGGTGGCCTGCCAGAGTGAAAGAACTTCAGCCTCCTGGAGGCAGCCCCAGGGTGCTGGGAGCCACAACGAGGGAGTTTCCTGACCTATGCCATGGGGAGAACCAGGCACAAATCGGGGGAACAGTGAGGAACCTCTGCAAGAGTGAGCACGTGAAACCCAGCCCTCAGGGCACACAGCAAGCAGCTAGCATCAGGGTGGCCAAAGCAGTCCAGATCCAGCAAACAGAAGCAGGCAGAGCCAGTAAGCAGGAGCCCTCAGGGCATGAGCCCATTGAACCTAGGGAGGGGAGTGAAGAGAGAGAGACTGCCGAGCTCTGCCCCTGGAACAGGACCTTGGGGTTCTGACCACATTCAGATTGGGATAGCAGTCTAGGCCCCGCCATAGAACAGTAGCCCCCCCCACCTCAGCCCCTTAGCAGAGGGGGGCACATATGGTCATTCACAGACCAGGAGGGAGGACAGAGCCTCTCACACTGAGACCCTTGTGGGAGTGTCCAAAAGGCTTGGGAAGCACCCCCCAAAACAGGCTAAGGCTGGGAAAATGAGCAAGCAGAGAAACAAGAGGAACACCATTGAGAAATATTTTGCCTGTTAGCCCAAGAAGGATCAAAACACTCAGTCTGAAGATGAGGAAGCACAAGCTCCTGCATCTAAAGACTCCAAGAAAAACAGAAATTGGGCTCAGGCTATGACAGAGCTCAAAAAAGACTTTGAAAAATCAAATGAGGGAGTTAGAAGAAAAACTGGGAAAAGAAATGAGAGAGATGCAGGAAAAACATGAAAATGAAGTCAGCAGCCTAGTCAAGGAAATCCAAAAAAATGCTGAAGAAAATAGCATGCTAAAAACCAGTTTAGGTCAAATGGATAAAACAATTCAAAAAGTTATTGAGGATAAGAATGCTTTAAAAAGCAGAATTAGCCAGATGGAAAAAGAGATAATAAAGCTCTCTGAGGAAAACAAATCCTTCAGACAAAGAACAGAACTCAGGGAGATTGATGAATCTATGAGAAATCAGGAATCAATACTGCAACACCAAAAGAATGAAAAATTAGAAGAAAATGTGAAACATCTCACTGAAAAAACAACTGATATGGAAAACAGACTTATGAAAGATAATTTGAAAATTATTGGAATACCTGAAAGTCATGATCAGGAAAGGAGCCTTGACATCATTTTCAAAGAATTACTAAAGGAAAATTGCCCTGATATTCTAGAAGCAGAGGGCAAAATAGAAATGGAGAGAATCCACCCATTCCCCCCGAGAAAGAGATCCCAAAAAACCAACCCCCAGGAATATTACAGCTAAGTTCCAGAACTCCCAAGTCAAAGAGAAAATATTACAAGCAGCCAGAAGGACACAGTTCAAATACCGTGGAGCTGCAATCAGGATCTCACAGGACTTAGCAGCAACTACATTAAAAGCTCATAGGGCTTGGAATATAATATACCAGAAGGCAAAAGAGCTTAGAATGCAACCAAGAATCAACTACCCAGCAAAACTGAAAGTCCTCTTCCAGGGAAAAAGATGGATTTTCAATGAACCAGGAGAATTTCAAATGTTCCTGTTGGAATGGCCAGAGCTAAACAGAAGGTTTGATCTTCAGATACAGGACTCAGGTGAAGCATAGAGATTGGAGGAGAAGGGGAAAATATGAGGGACTTGATGATGAACTGCATGTATTCCTACATAGAAAAATGACACTGATAATACTCATATGAACCTTCTCAGTTAATAGAGCAGGTAGAAGGAGCTTTTATAGTTGAAGCACAGGAGAAAGCTGAATTTGAAGATAAAATATGGTGTAAAAATGGAGTCAATAGAAAAAAGGGAGATGTAATGGGAGAAACAAAAAGGACAGGAGGAATAGGCCAAGATATTTCTTATAATAGATTTTTATTACAATGAGCTATTTCAATGGTATGGAAGGGGGAAAGGCAAGGAGGAATGAGGGAATCTTCACTTGCATCAGAGGTGGCTAGGAGAGGAAACAGCATATATACTCAATGAGGTATAGACACCTGGAGTAAGAAGGGGGGACAGGGAGAAGAGGGGTGATGTGAATGAAGGAGGGGAGGATGGACCATGGGGGGAGAGTGGTCAGATATAACACATTTTCTTTTTTACTTCTTGCAAGGGGCTGGGATTGGAAGGCCTGTCCGGGACCATAGGGCCAGGTGGATGCTGGGCCTAAGGGGTGGTAGGGGGGGCTCAGGGCCTCTTGGCCCCAGGACCAGGGATCTGTCTGCTGCGCCACTCAGCTGCCCTACAGCAGAGTCAGAGTGAAAGGAGAGAGAAAATATAGTACATGGTAGTGGAGAAATACGAAAGGAGGGAGCTGCGATCAGCAATGGCAATGGTGGGAAAATATGGAAGTAACTTTTGTGATGGACTTATCATAAAGAATGTGATCCACTCACAACAGAGTTGATGGTGTTGGAACAAAGACTGAAGCACATTTGTTGTTGTTGTTGTTATTATTATTATTATTATTATTATTATTATTATTGGGGTGGGGGTGCAGGGCAAATGGGGCTGGGTGGCCTGCCTGGGGCCGCATAGCAGGGTGATTGTTGGGTGTCTGAGGCCGGATTTGGACCCGGGTGCTCCTGGCTCAAGGGCCAGTGCTTTGTCTGCCACCCAGCTGCCCCTACTACTATTACTATTTTATTTCATTTTAGGTTTATTTCCCCCCCCTTTTTTTTTGGTTTATGGAGGGCAGTGGGGTTGGGGTGGCTTGCATGTCACACAGCTGGGTGATTGTTGGGTGTACGGGGCTGGATATGGGCTTGGGTGCTCCTGGCTCCAGGGCTGGTACTCCATCCACTGCGCCACCTGGCCATACCTACAATTATTACTATTATTTTTTAATTTTAATTTTAATTTTTTTTCTCTCCCCTTTACTTTATCGCTCAAGTGAGTCTATTTTGGGGGGGAGGGGGTATTTTGTTTACTCTTAAACAAGAATATTTTATTAATGTATAAAAAAACATTGTACAAAATGAGAATAAATATTAAATTAGGGAAAAAAGAATATTACAGAAGTAGCATACAGGCTTGAGGAAGAAATAACATTTTTAGTCAAAAACAAAAACAATAACCATCATTATGTCCTTTCTTATTTCTGAGAGGAACATTTACTTTAAAAATGAAATAGTTATCAGTCTGATCTTCTCTTTTTAAAATTTTTTCCAATTTCATATATAGTTTTCAACATTCAGTTTTTATAAAATTTTGTTCCAATTTTTTTTCTCCTCCTTTTCTTTCCATCTCCCCAAGACAACAGCAATCTGATATAGATTAACAATGTGCAATCATGGCTACAAATTTCCACATTAATCATGTTGTGAAGGAAGAAACAGAACAAAAATAAAAAGCCAGAAAAAACAAAAAACAAAAAAAGTAAAAATAGTATGCTTTGATCTGCATTCAGACTTCATAATTCTTTCTCTGGATGTGGATAGCATTTTCCATCACCGGTCTTTTGGAATTGTCTTAGATCACTGTATTGCTGAGAAGAGCTAAGTCAACCATAGTTGATCATTGCACAGTGCTGCTGTTATTGTAGACAATGTTCTCCTGATTCTGCTCACTTTACTCAGCAGCAGTTCATGTGAGTGTTTCCAGGTTTTTTGAAATCTGTCTGCTCATCATTTTTTCTAGCACAGTAGTATTCCATTATATTCCTAAAACAACTTGTTAATCTATTACCCAGTTTGGGGGTATCCCCTTAATTTCCAATTCTTTGCCATCACAAAAAGAACTGCTATAAATATTTTTATACATGTGGGTCTTATTCTTTTTTTTAAGATATCTTGGGGATACAGATCTAGTTGTGGTATTGCTAGATCAAAGGGTATACACAATTTGATTCCCCTTTGGGCATAGTTCCAAATTTTCTCCAGAATGGCTAAAATCATTCACAATTTCATCAATAATGCATCAGTACTCCAATTTTCTCACATTTTCTCCAACATTTATTATTTTCACTTTCTGTCATTTTAACCAATCTGATAAGTGTGAGATAATATCTCAGAGTTGTTTTAATTTACATTTTTCTAATTGATAATGATTTTGAGCATTTTAATAGGACTATAGATTTCTTCATTTGAAAACTGCCTATTTATTCCTTTGACCATTTACCAATTGGGATATGACTTGTTAGAAATTTGATTCAGTTTTCTATATATTTGAGAAATGAGGCCTTTATCAGAATCACTTGCTGTAGAAACTGATTCCTAACTTTCTACTTTTCATCTAAACTTGGTTGTGTTGGCTTTCTTTGTGCAAAACCTTCTTAATTTGATGTAAACAAAATTATTCGTTTTGCATTTCATAATGTTCTCACTCTCTTGTTTGGTCATAAATTCTTCCCTTCTCCACAGATCTGAGAGATAAACTATTCTTTGCTCTCTTAATTTGCTTATAGTATCAACTTTTATATCTAAACCATGTACCCATTTTGACCTTATCATGGTATATGGTGTAAGATGTTGGTATATGCTTAGTTTCTGCCATACCATTTTCTAGTTATCCCAGCAGTATCAACTGGTGAGTTCTTATCCCAGAAGACAGAGTCTTTGGGTTTATCAAATCATAGATTTCTATTCATTTACTACTGTCTTGTGTACCTAATTTTTTCCACAAATCCACCACTCTATCTCTTAGCCAATACCAAATAGTTTTGATGATTGATATTCTTGACTTTTGCTCTTCTAGGTGAATTTTGTTGTTATTTTTTCTAGCTCTATAAAATATATTTTGGTAGTTTGATATGGCACTGAATAAGTAAATTAATTTAGGTACAATTGTCATTTTTTGTTATCTTTTTTGAGCCTACCCATGAGCAATTGATATTTCTCAATTGTTTAGATCTGACTTTATTTGGTGAAAATTCTTTTGTAATCAAGTTCATATAGTTCCTGGGTTTGTCTTGGCAAGTCAACTGCCAAATAATTTATATAGTTTACAGTTATTTTAAATGGAATTTCTCTTTCTATCTCTTGCTACTGGACTTTGTTAGTAATAAACAGAAATATTGATGATTTATTTGGATTTATTTTATATCCTGCAACTTTGCTAAAGTTGTTAATTATTTCCAAGTAATTTTTTTCATTGATTCTCTAAGTATGCCATCCTATCACCTTGTCTTCTGTATCTTGTAGTGTAAGTTGGTAACACACCCCTATAATTGATAACCTTGTTTCCCTGGAGATAGGAAAAAACAAATCAAATGGATTATTGCTTTCTGAAGAGTAAGGAGAAGTTCATGAATTCAAAAGTTCTTAAGGAAAGCTTCTCATCTCCAGTATGAGCCTCAGTTTATACAATTAACAAAATAATAAATATAAGCTCTGATTTATTGTGTTTGCATTTCCAAGGTGTACATACTTATGCTAAAATTTTAACAAAAGGTTTTTGCAAGTCAGTAGGAGCTGACTCCTATATATTTGACAGTGTAGTTGTTAAAGAAAACCTGGGGACCTTAGTAAAAATACTTGTGCTCCAGGAGATGATAGGAGCTCAATTAGATTCATGTAAATGATTTCATTTAGCAGTAGATGATCCTTTTTAGTTCCATTTGAGGTTACTTTATCATAGCTAACAACTTAGATGAGTTTTTGAGATTTCTGCTGCAAAAATAATCCCTTTAAGACAACTCATCATATGGCAGAGAAGACCTGAGCCACTATATTTCTCTTGGCAAATAATAACTTTCAAAATTGTGATAAGGAAACTAGATATAGATAAACAAATATAATGATAAATATCGATATATATAATGTATATATAATGTATAGATTGTATATAGATATAACTAGATCGATATAGATAGTATTACATATCTACATCTATATCTAATATATACATACATATCTCTATATATTATATATGTCTTACTAGCCTTTTCAGTTCAATTGTGAAAGTTATTATTTAAATAGCTAGATGGCGATATATAATTTGCATGTGTTTATATAAATATACCCTTCTTCCTTGGAAGCATGAAACTATGACTTATAGTGGACAGATCTTACTCCCAAATCCTATTTATCTAGAATCATATCAACTCTGCCACATGCTTTCTGTGCGATTGTGAACAAGTCTTTGTCTCGCTGGACATTATCTTCCTCATATGTAAAATAATCTCTAAGGTCCCTTTCAACTCTAACTCTATAATCTTGCAACCTATATGGGTGCTATAATACCAGATAATGAAATATTATTCCAGTATTATGACTTCTCTATGTGTTCTTTCTCCCTGCTGTTATACCAGTTCTCATGTTATTGTGAGATCAGGATAATAATAAATGTCTGAAGATTAACATCTTTTCCCTTTGTGGTTCTTGGTGCAATTCTCCTGATTCCATATTGGTCATATTTATTAGGTTTAAACATTAAACTTGTCCTTCAGCTATATTTGTTGTCATGTTTCCTCTTGAATGTTTCAATGGCAATCTTAAATGGTTATGTCTATTTTAGTTTTTCCAATTTAGATTTATTTTCCAGTGCCACAATGCTATGGCTTGCTCTTTTAATAAAAAAAAAAAAAAAGCAGCAACTGCATTTTCATTTGTCTTTTCTAGCTCAACTAAAATTCTTATTCTTAAGTAAAATTATGGTTCATCTACTAAAATGGAAGCACTTGAATTCAGTGTTTTGGTTCAAGTATGCTACATTTTGTCTAAGTAATGTTACATACTTTTAGAAATCCTCCATGGAAGATGTATTTATTAAGTTTTCCTCTGTTTCTCTTGATATTTCATGGATACAATGCACTTCTCAGTTGACTGACCACATAAACAAACCATTTCCTTTGTCTAGCTTTAAATAAGAAGTCATATGATTATTGTTAAATTCATTGAAATGTATTATTTTGATATAACAGTTTCTAACATATATCATCATCAATACTTTCAACTCTTAAAACACACACACACACACACACACACACACACACATAAACACACACAAAGCCCTCTTGCAGAAAGTATATTTCCTAAGAGTAATTGTTATTGAATTCTTTTCAATCATATCTGAGTCCATTTTGGGGGGTTTTCTTGGCAAAGATATTTGAATGATTTGCCATTTCCTTTTCCAGTTCATTTTACTGATGAAAAAACTGATGCAAACTTAAGTAACTTGCCCAACGTCATACAGCTAGTAAGTGTCTAAGGCCAGTTGAGTCTTCCTGGCTCCAGACCCAGTACTCTATCCACTGTGCCACCTGACTACCCTTAGAAGTGGCTATTATACCTAATCAGAGTTCAGGTGAAAACCTAAAGGAATGTGTGTTTTAGTGTATTGTGTGTGAATCCCCACTGATATGGTCCTTCTTGATTATCAAGCAAAATTAATTACATTTTAGAAAGAATATTTAATAATCATTATTATGATGTGAATAGTTGTTCAGGAAACTCTTCCTAAGCCAGGTATGTTCCTAAAGCAGGATTATCCCCCCACATTCACAAGATTCCTGGGAAGATTGGGCTCAAATTTAGCATATATGACCAAAAGGCAAACTCATAACTCTTGTTATTATGGGGATTCCTCATGAGGTTTCCCTTTTGAACTATTTCTCTGTAGCACTCAGAGAAGTGATCCCCTTGGGAGACCTAAAGTTTCCTTTTTTTTAGGTATGTTTAGTTCTTAATGCATTTCTTAGTTCCTAATGCAAGCAGTACCATGAGACACTGCATCTCTGATGACACTACTTCTAGTTTCAATAGATACTGCTTCTGATTCTGATGGGAATTCCACCTCCTCAGGCTTTTTGAAATAGTTGAACAAAATAAATGGGCCATAGCCCAAAATATCTCTTTCTGCACCTTGTGTCCATTACTTTTCTGTTAGGCAGTAAAGAAAATGCTTCATCATAGGTCTTTTGGGGATCTGGTTGATCATTGTATTGATCAGAGTTCTAATGTCTTTCAAATTTATAATTTTGACATCTTTGTATAAATTGTTCTCTTGATCCTGCTAACTTCACTCTGCATCACTTCACATATAAACTCCATGTTTATCTGAATTCCTTATTTCCTACTATATATAGTAATATTCTATTATTTTGCTATATCATGGTTTGTTCAACCATTTTCCAACTGAATAATATTTTAGGATATTATACTTTTGTTTCTAGTTGAAGAGTATGAATAATATAAATAGATTAGTCATATATCTTGCATAATTCCAAATCATTATCCAGAATGATTGGACCAATTCGTAGTCCAACAACTATTCATTAGTATGTCTGTCTTCCCATGGTCTCCAATATTGAATGGACTAATTTTTGACAATTTTGCCAATTTTCTGGTTGTGAGGTAAAACCACAGAGGTGTTTTTATTTTCATTTCTCTGTGATTGTTAATAGTTGGCAATTCTTTAGAAAAAGTTTTAAATTTGTTTCTTATGACTTCATCTTTTATGAAATTGTTGTTATTAATCAATGATTTAAAAATTATTCAAACTTAGAATTATTCATTGATGGCAAATCAATTTATAGCCATCATTTTATCAAAGAATGGTCTTACACATAGTTGGAGTGGGCAGTTAAAGGGACTATTTTCTTTTTTTAATTAAATATTTTATCTATTTTGAGTTTTACAATTTTCCCCCAATCTCACTCCCCCCCCCCCCAGAAAGCAATTTGTCAATCTTTACATTGTTTTAATGGGACTATTTTCAAGAGAAATTTTAGAAAAATAGTAGGAATCTTTTCCCACCTTGAACATTGAGGCCTGAAATTCCTCCAGTAAGAAAGTTCTTCATTTAAAATGTACACTCAAGGGTCACAGCAACTTGACTTAAAATTTCATTGGTTTACATTTCCATAACTCTCTAAGTCAGTTTATTCTACTTAGTTATTGTCCAGTTATTTTCAGACATGTCTAAATTTTTGTGACCTTATTTGGAGTTTCTTGGTAAATACTAGAGTACTTTGCCATTTCCATCTCCAGTTCATTTTAGAGAGATAAGGAAACTAGACACAGCTAGTAAGTGTCTGAGGCCATATTTGAACTCAGGAAGATGAATCTTTAAATACATTTAAAAATAATGCCCACTATTGTGTGGAGCAGGTCCCACTCTCTATCCCCTGAGCCACCTAGCTGCCCCATTCTACTCTGGGACAACTTTAATCATTGGAGTCTTAGAAGGAAAGAGACAAGTGTTCAGAAATGATAATAGTACAGTGCATCTTTGCAGTCACAGAATTTCTTGAAAACTGAAATTTATATTAGATCTACTGTCTTTATTAATTATAGACTAAAAAAAACTTTTGATTAAGTAGAGCAAAATGTCATTTAATTTCTCTAACACATTTTCTTCAGTGCTAATGTTAAAGACAGGACAGTTGCACCAATGAAATAATGTGATTAGAAAACTCTAATTATCAGTATCTACTTAACTCATAGAAAAGCATATGGATGCTTAGCAGAGTTGGTTGCTTCTGTCATGGTATTTAGTGTTTAGACATGGTATTTAGCACAGGTTTAGAACTACTCATCTGCACATTTATGGTTTCCTTCCAGTAGAATGCAAACACCTTCCAAGGACTTTTTAATTTTTTGTCCTATTTCTAGCACCTAATAGTGCCTTAAATATAACAAGTATCTTATAAATAATATTTGCTGAAATGGAATCAGTTGAATCAAAGATGGACCGATAAGGTTTTACAGATGCTTCTGTTTGTGGGTCACATTGTCCTTAATTCCTCAGGCACTGGATCATGAGAGACCAACTAAAGGAGGTACAGAATCACTCAAGAGTTTGACCTAAGTATCCCTCTAGAAAAAATCCAGATGAATGAAGAATTCTGTTGTTCAAACTATCACATGTAGTTTGTTAGACAAACTGTTGAGCTGGTCCATTAATACATATAATTCGGGTAGGCACCATGGATGGTTAATGAGCTGAGTCCAAAGTTGAATAGAAGAAAACTGGTGTGGGTTGCATTTAAGAAATTGTGCAATTCTGTAAATGATCCTGAATTTCTGCCTAAAAGAAGGCCCATTTTTTTTAACAGGAACATTTTTCTGGCAATATTGTATGATTGTGAATCATGGAATATCAGTTTTCAAAGAATTAAAATTGTAGGTCACTAAAAGGACAAATGAGAAGGCATGTTGTGAGTAGGCTGACAAAAGGCCAATAGTAAGGGCTTAATAAATACTCATTGGATGATATACAACCAACAAAGAAATGCTTAGGAGGAGCAGTGTAAATAGTCATACATTATATGTATGACTAGAGAAAGGGATGGACTAGGCATGTAATGAAAGCAAGGGATAATTTATGTATAGTATTCTTACTCCAGTTTCCATCCACATAGTACCACCTGCTGCAGATCAGGACAATCTATAACCAGATGATTTCAGGGGAGAGAGTGAGACTGATGACTTTGCATAGCCCTCCATCACTTAAATTCAATTCACTTGCAAGTCATGCCCTTCCTTATGCCAAGGTCTTCTTCCACAGTGAGTGACAAACAACAATAGCAAATAACAATTGATCTGTTAAGAGATCAAGAAGAAGGCCCACAGCATATTGGGTGGATCTTCTATGAAGGAATTATAGGACACCAAAAATGAAAAGGTATCAATGGGCTGCTATCAGCAGCACTGAAGGAAATATTCACATTCATGAGATCACAGATCCACTAGAGTATGTTTTTGAATAAAGTACATTCTTACAAATCATACCAACAACTTTTAGTAAAGTAAAATTTACCTTCTTGTATTAGGACCTCTAGTTCATTTTGCTTTCTTGGATTTTTGTCTCTTTTAATTTAATTCTTATATGTACATTTAAAAATAATGTTCACTCTTGTGTTTAGTTTGTTTTTTGCAAGGCAATGGGATTAAGTGACTTGCCCAAGATCACACAGCTAGGTAATTATTAAGTGTCTGAAACTGGATTTGAACTCAGGTCCTACTGATTCCAGGGCCAGTGCTCTATCCCCTATGTCACCTAGTTGCCCCTGCTCTTGTGTTTAGCCATGACAAATCACTTAATTGTAGTTCATAGTGCATATTCATATTGTAAAACATTTGAATATCTCTGGTAATTTTTTTGTGCAAGCAATTACAATTAGTTTTGTTGGCTTTTTCAGTTAAAACAGAAAACACAATCTAGACATGGTATCTTATTCAGTATCTTAGTATCCAGACATTGGGGGAAGTGAAAGATACCTATAAATCTATTTTGGATATTTGGAGATCATACTTTTAGACACAATCTCAAGATCTAATACAAATAATACCATCAAGTGAATGAACTATCCAACTGAAATGTAGAGATGAAAGGAATTTTAGAGATTATCTGAACAAACACTTATTTGTCAAATGAGGACATTGACAGAGAAATTAATTGGTCCTACAAGTAATATCTTAGCTAGTACTAGAACATAGGTCTTTTGATTCCTAATCTAGTGTATTTACTGTCTATTTTCCTTGAGAGCAACATTTAACTTTATTTCCTAGGGGGAAAATCAAGCACAAAGTGGAATAAGAATTTGGATAATCAGTTCCTAAAACCCAATTAGTAAACACACTGGACCTGGACTTTGAGTTTTTTGATTGAATATGTATATTCATTCTGTCCCTTTATATAATTAATTTATCATCAATTATACATATATATGCACAACTTGGTGTATATATATCTATAGATATATGTGCAGATATGTATCATTGTAGTTTCAAAATATATTGAACATCAATGTATATTAAACAAAATGTGGGTTTTGTTGTATTGTAACATTTGGGATTTTCTTGGCAGAAATTCTTGAGTGATTTGCCATTTTCTTCTCCAACTCATTTCACAGATGAGGAAACTAAGGCAAAGAGGGTTAAATGACTTTCTGGGTCACACAGTAACTGTGTGAGGTCAGAATTGAACTCAGGAAGGTGAGATTTCCTGACTTTAGCCCCAAGCACTGTAGCACTACTTTCCTTATTATGCTGTAAGCTACTTGAAGGCGAGGACCCAGCCTGCTGAGGTTTTTTTTTTTTTTGGAGGGAGGGAGAGTGATAGGAGAGAGGGATCATGGGCAAAAATAGAGATAATCATAAAAGAAAAAATAAAATAATTTTAATTACATGAAATTGAAAGTTTTCACACAAATGATGTCAGTACAACTAGGACAGGGAATTAATATGAATATAAAAGACCAGTGGAATAAATATGCAAGAGAAGGATTTCATATTAACAACATTAAAACAATTGTTTCAACCTGAGGGAAATGACCAACAGGGCCTAGGGACAGGAGCTCTACATAGTCAGTTATTCCTCACATTATAGTCTTGTTTCAATGATATGTTTTTTAATCAGAGAAATACTCTTTGAATTTACAATTCCTCTGAGTTTTACTTTACACCCAGTGAAATGGTAAAGATTACAAAAAGTAGCTTTGTCAGGATTGGAGGAGCTACAAAAAGATAGGTACACAAACGTTCTTTTAGCTGTGAACTGGTCTATTTTGGAATTTTGCTAAGGAAGTATATACATCAAAAATATTCATAAGAACATTTTCTGTGATATCAAAGAAATGGAAATAAAATAGATTTCCTTCACTTGGAAAATGTCTAAGCAAGTTATAGGTTGTGAATATTAGTTCTCATTTTTCTCAATCATAAAATGGTGATCATAATAGCTCCTATCTCATAAAGTTATTTTGAAGACCAAATGAGTTAATGTATATGAGGACCTTGTAAATCTCTAATATAAATATATTGTTATATTGTAAATTTCAATATAAACTATTTTTCTCCTTTGCATGCCTCACACTACCTGGCACAGTACCTTACTTGCATGTAATAGATATTCAAAACCTCTTTTGTTTTTTGTTTTTGGTCGACTCAATCTTTCTTAACTTATATTAATATTCATATGCCCAAATAAATATTTTTGTGGCTCCATATAACTTATTTATGTAATTAGATAATAAGAATTTTATGTGCAAAAACTTTGTATGAGTAAATGAATGAAAGGAAAAGCATTTGAGTACTCACTACATGCAAAGTAGTATAACACCACTAGAGATGCCATCAGGAAAGTGAGACAATAACTTCTTTCTAGGAATTTACATTCTAATAGGAGACCAAGCCCATTTGAGGAACAGGAATAGGAAAGAATGGAATAGGAAAGAAATATAAGGCAACTCCCTAGCCATAAGGAAATTACAACCTAATTAGGGAAATAAAATACCAGGAATATATAGTTTTAGTTTGACTTTATGAGCATGAATGAATTATATGGGATTGAAAAGTTCAATTGAGCTTTTGTCTTGGACAGTTGAGTTTATCTTGAACAACCCAGAAATGCCAATTCTATCCTTTATCAGTCATCAGAATGAACCTCTGTGCATCATACCAACTACATTTTGTGATATTACATCATAGGAAAAATTGATGATCAAGAAAATAATATCTATGTTGTCATTTTTTAATTTTTCATTTAAAACTTTACTGACAGGTCAACTAGGTGACTCAGTGGATAGAGTACCAGCCCTGGAGTCGGGAGAACCTGAATTCAAATTCAGCCTCAGACACTTAATCATTACTTAGTTGTGTGACCTTGGGCAAGTCACTTAACCCCATTGCCTTAAATAAAAAAAAATTTAAAAAACCAAAAAATTTTATTGATACCTTTTATATTTATGTCATCTACATTTTCCATTCTAATCCTCTTACTCCATTCCAAAGACCATAGTTATAAATAAAGAAGAAAAACTTTTTCAGCAAAAGTAGCCAGCATATCTAGGAAGCCTATCATTATATTCAGTGTCCTGTACTCATGGTCAATTCAAGTCAACATTTATAAAGCATCTACTATATGGCAAATATATGTGAAGATCTATGATAGGAAATTTTCACATGAGATTTTTCGCAGAAAAGGCATTTGAGATAGACCTTGAAAACTAGATAGGGTTGAAACAGATTAAAGGGAATTGTGGACATACAAAATGAATACAATACAATACAGATTGAAAGCACAGTGATGGGAAAGTGAAATTCATGTCCAGAGAATTAGAAGTATTCAATATAGTGACCTAAAGTAAAGTAGTAGTGAAGTACATTATCAATATTTGTGTAATCCCTGTATAGAAGGGGTCCTTGACACCTTTCTGGGCCCCAAGAAACCCCTCAGAAATATAACTTTAGTGAGGCACCTTAGGGTCTGAGAATAATCTGACAGGACTCAAATGCTTGACTCTGGGTGTCACAAGATATAACATAAATTTGTCTGAGATACACAAAACACTCTTGTTAACCTAATCATTTTGCTGTATCTGTAAAATTCCTGCTTTCTCTCAAGACTGCTTTCTCTCCCCCCAGATGCAGCTAGAACCATAAGATAGTAAATTCCACTTGCCTTGAACCTGTGGGAAGCCCGTGAATATGTGACTCCCTCTGTCTTGAGAAACATGTTAAGACATAAAGCAAGGGGCGGCTAGGTGGCACAGTGGATAGAGCACTGGCCCTGGAGTCAGGAGTACCTAAGTTCAAACCCGGCCTCAGACAGTTAATAATTACTTAGCTGTGTAGCCTTGGGCAAGCCACTTAACCCCATTGCCTTGCCAAAAAAAAAAAAAAAAGACATAAAGCAAGATCTATACAAGGCCATATATTTGCATGTGTTTGTAATAGTCTGACAAGGAAATACATGTAACTGCTATCTCTGCTTCTGTATCCTGCTTGCTCACAATACACCCCCCCCCCCAATACTATAAAAATCTTGTTCTCTGGACACTCGGTGCTATGTGCTTTGAGGAGGTATCCCCGCATAGTCATTGGTAATAAAATGTACTTCCCCAAAATTCATAACTTGGTCTCCATCATGCTTCCTTGGGTTCAGCAGTAGGAAAGAGGTAAAGCTAAAAATTTAGGTGGGAGTCAGATTGTAGAGGATGTTGAATAAATGAACAAGCATTTATTGAGTCAATATGGCAGACTCACTGTTGTTGGGCAATGGAAATATAATAATAAAATTTAGTAATTTCTGGATTTCTCTTAAGGAGCCTAATTTCTCTTTCTTGAGTTCCATATTGAACATTTTCTTTGATAGGAAGTATCACCAAGTGAAAATAGGAGTATAAAGCACAGGTTTAGAATTCGAAGAACCCCTTAAGATCATCTATTCAAAGATGTTCAAGTCAGACAACATGCCCAAGGTCACAAAGCAGTAAGAGACAAAACCATGATTCAAACCTTGGTCCTCTGGCTCCAAATCCATGTGCATTTTACCAGTATTTTGAGTAAAGGAATTATTTGATAAGAGCTATGCTTTAAAAGAATTTAATCTGGTATTATCATGAAGGGCAGACTGGACAGGAGACAGCATGCAATCAGAAAGATGAGTAAGAAAATCATTGAAAAGATTCAGGTGAAAGGTCCCTGTATAATAGAAGTGGTTTTATTTTTATGTAGAATTTTATGAATATGTTTTTAAATGGTATGTACCTTGAAGGCAGAAATAATATCTTATGCTTCCTTGTCTCTCTGCATCCTTCTATCAGTTCCTTGCTCAGGGAATTATGGCAGGGGCTCAAATTTTTGTTTGGTCATTGAGAAAAAATATTAAAGACCAAAGGAAATCAATGAAACAGATCCTATGATGCAGGGTCACAAATTTTAGTTAGCTGAAGCACAGGGATCCATTTGAAAAGTTGGCAAATAATAGAATAGGTGTCTCTGCTCTGTGACAAGTAAATTTAACTAAGGTTTTTCCATCTAGTACATTATGCTCATAATGTCAAGTTCCAAACTGGAACCATGATTTAAGACAAAAGTCTAATATGCTGAGGATTTCAGAAATCTTATGAAAACCTGTTTTTTTTAGACTTGATATTTGTCCTTCATTCCCGAAGAAGACCATGACATCAGGAAGGTGATGCCATGACAAATATATGAACTGGATTTGAGTAAGGGGGTGCTATGCTAAGTCACCAGTCTCACTTTCTCCTGAGCAAGGTCACACAGTTACTAAGTGGCAAGTGTCTGAAGCTGGATTCGAACTCCCATCCTCCTGATTCCCAGGCCAGTGTTCTATCCATGATGCCACCTTAGCTGCTCCTATTTTTTAGACAATGATATTGGGGGAAAGTATATTTTAATGTAGGTTCAGCAAAATGAAACTGCACTTTGTGCAAGGTGCTGTGAAAAAAAAAGGAGCATGCTCATAATAGTTTGCTCCATTTGTTCTCATTGGAAACCCCTATTTGCTGACTTCCCTAATAATAACCAAGTACCCCTTCCCTTTCCTGTTAGAATTGTAAAACAAAAAAGATTCTATTTTCCCATCTGTGAAATCAGTGAAAGTTATGCAAGTAGGCTCTTTATTTCTGTATTAAGTCTTACAAATCCAGACATTTGAGAAATACACTGATTTCCTCAATGGAACCCAAATAAAACATTTTGACTGTAAGTCATATCCTCCCTGCTTGTTCTTGATCAAAAGGAATTGGTCAGAAAAAAAACTAAAATTTACATCACTGGGTTGAATATTTATATTTATAATTTTCATATCAACTTTTTTTTGTTTAGAATAAGGATACATACTTCAATTACACAACTGTAATTATGAATTTTTATTTTTCCAAATCTTTAATAATGCCTTCACCATTAATAATAAAATTTTTTGAAATGTGACTTATTTTTATTATATATTAGAACGAATAAACAACACTTTTTCTAGAGTCTTAAAATTCTTCTACAAAGCAAAGGGAAAGTGATATATTTCCTTAGAAAGAATTTCATGAGACATACTAATTTTTATTGTAATAAAGATGAAGAATGCCTATTGTCCAGACTATGGCATGCATTTGGATAGGCAGCTCATTGACTAGTCTATCCTCTGGCAAAGAGAGGACTTGCCATAAAAACTATAGGATTTGTAGCTCTTTCCATTTGGAGAAAGAAGAAATTAATGTAAGATCACCTACATATCTGTCATGGGAGTATGGGGACTCTCAGGTGTGCAGATGAAAGTAGAGGCAATTTCTCATGATAACAACCTGACTGTGACAGCAACTAGTGTCTGTTGATACAAAATTTTTTTTTTAGGTTTTTGCAAGGCAAATGGGGTTAAGTGGCTTGCCCAAGGCCACACAGCTAGGTAATTATTAAGTGTCTGAGACCAGATTTGAACCCAGGTACTCCTGACTCAAGGGCTGGTGCTTTATCCACTGTACCACCTAGCTGCCCCCAAAACTAGTGTCTGTTACATAGGCAGCTACATTTTGGGGTTTTTTTGTGGGGCAATGGAGTTAAGTAACTTGCCCAAGGGTATATAGCTAGTAAGTATCAAATTTGAACTGAGGTCCTCCTGATTCCAGAGTCAGTGCTCTATCCACTATGCCAACTATGCCTGTTACTTTCTTCAAGACCACAAGAGATGAATTCTAAATTGATTACATTTTTTTCAAAGCAGAGATTTGCTTTAGTGCTGGGAGCTCCTGGAGAAACAAACCCACTGTGCTCTATCCACTGCACCACCTAGCTACTCAACTCTTGGGTATTTTAAAAATTCTATTAAAAGAATGCATTTGTCAGATTTAATGCTAATTCTCAAAAATACCTGTTAGAGGTCTTGTCTTTATATTATCTTGTGTTCCTTGGATTGTATCATAAGAGCCACAGAAGAGAGGACCTTTTCTAGATCAGGGCACCCCACCCCCCAATCCTCCCCAACCCATTATTAGAGACTTTTGCTAACTAGGAGCATAGGAACAAGTCATTTCATAACTATAATTTTAAGGGAAGAATTACTATATTTTATAACTCTGCTCCCTCAAAATAAATCTGAGAATAACTGGCTGCTGCAAGTACACAAAACAAAAATAGTTAACATTTATAAAGCATTTTAAGGTTGTTCAAAACTTCACAAATATCTCCTTTAATTCACATAGTCCTAAGAATTTGTTGCTATTATCCCCATTTTACACTTGCCCAGGGTTACATAAACAATAAGTGTCTGAGAATGGATATGAACTCAGGTCTTCCTAACATGAGATCCATCATTTTATTCACTGCACCACCTAGCTGCACAGGTAAGCTAGGCCCAAAGTTGAATAGGAAGATGATTATTTGAATTACATTTGAGAATATTATGGAATACAATATCTGAAGAATCAAAACTGATTCAAACTGCAATGAACAAAAGGCCCAGCACATGCTAAGCATATTACAATATTTTACCAAAAATGACTTGCATTAAAAAGGTGAAGAAAAAGAAAATCATTATGGAAATGTATCATTAGGAAAGTGCCTGGGCTAGTAATGCAGTGAGAATGAAGGATAGCAGAGGGAAAACTGAGTGATATCCAGCAATGAAATATTGAAAACCCTAGAAGTCATCTTTTGTCAGGGATAGATCCTCTATGGAATTTCATTTGGACATGAATAAGAATTGTACAGGATGAGAATGTATGGGTGGCTTCTGGTTTACACTGTTGAAGGGAATATCTCTAGGACTGAGTAGGATCCATGGATCCACTGGAGAGTTAAAGTCTATGTCAATAAAATAAGAAAAATAATATTTCATAGTTCTTGTGTCTTTCAGTACATTTGCTTTTTCTCATTCTCCTTTTGGATCTTTTTTCAGTTCATCTCCATTCATGTATGGCATCCCCCAAAGTTCTGACTTAGGAACTATCCTGTTCTTCCTCTAAACTGTCTTGCTGGGTGATCTCATCAGTTCCCATAGTTTCAAATATCATCTTTATGCACATGGATCAGATCTATAAATCCATTTCTAAACTTTCTCCTGGTCTCTAGAATTCCATCACAAACTGCCTCTTTGATATCTTGAACTAGATGTCCTGTAGATATCTCAAAGACAACATTTTCAAAACAAAACTAATTTTATATTTCTCAGTCAAATTTTCTTCTCTTCTGAACTTGTTTTATTTTCAAGTGTTCTACCATCCTCCTTGACACCCAGGCTTGAATCTTTGGTGTCTTCCTCAACTTCTAACTCACTCCCTCATATTAAGTCTGTTGCCATGTCTGTTGTTTTCTATCCTTATAATATCATTCATGCATATCCCCTTTTCTCTACTCACTACCCTAGTTCAAGTTTTCATCATCTCAAGGGTGAACTATGGCAATAAACTTCTGGTTGGTCTATCTTTTCCCCACTCCATTTCAGTTGTTAAGGTGTCACTTTTAAAGCACAAGTCTAACCATATTACCCACTTCTCAATAAAAGTCACTGGCTCCCTTGCCCTGGGATCAAATATAAAAATCTCTTATTTGACTTTTCCAACCCTCCTTGACTTGACACCCTTCTAACTCTCATTTCTTCTTTGATTTTACCTCTTTCCATGTGTTCTAAAATTTAGTTACCTCAGCTCTTCCTTCTCACAACATTCCATCTCTTCCCTCTGTGCCCTTTCACTGGCTATCCTTCATGCCATTCTTTCTCACCTCCACTTCCTGGATTCCTTAGATTTCTTCAGGATCCAGCTTAAATATCACCCTCTTCTGGAGTTTCACTGGGGCTCTGATTTTCCTCTAAGATTACTCCATTTAAATCTATTAATTTTATAAGAACAATTTTTCTATTTTTTCATTAAAATATGAACTCTTTGAATACTGGAACCCCTTTTGCCTTCTCTGTATTCCCCCCCCCCTGAACATAGGAAAGTGATTAATAAATGCTTCATTAATTTATTTTATTATTTTGAGGAAAAAATTACTAAAGCATTTTATATATTACGTAAGTCCAAAGTCCAGGTTGAATAGGAATTCCCTGTGGATGGTAAAGTTCTCAAGACATATCTCTTTACAGACTGTAGCTTCTGGAAGAGAATTGCAATCACTTAGGGGACTTTAGCCTGCATATCCACACAGAAAAGGTCAAATGAATGGAGAATGTTCATTGTCCATGCAATTGAGGAAAAGAATTTATCCAACAGTATGTATTCCAGGATAGACAATACAGATGTAAAATATGGGTGCAGAATTAAAGAGGAATCAATTGCTTTTTGGAAATGGCTTCCCATAAAAGCAAAAACCCATCATTTAATCAGAAACATTTTACTAGTCTTGTTCCATGGCAGCAAAACCTGCCTTGGAAAAACTAAAAATAAATACTACAGAGAGGGCAATGGAAATTCACATGGAAAATGGTCTGAATTCTGAGGAAGAATAGTAGTAGAGGATATCATAGTAGAGTAGATATCATTCGAAAGTAGAAGATAGGGTGGTCAGGTGGGGAGGGCAATGAATAAGAGATGACAGCCCCAGTGTCCCATTAATATGCTTGCTATTACATAGGATGGGGAGAGGATTCTAGGAAGATGGTGAAATAAATCAAGGACTTTCAACTCTCCAAATTTCCTCTGCCAAAAAAAAAAAAAAGACAGAATTTCCACTTGGAGAAGCAGAAATAAATACAGGGCAAAGCTGTTGTCCTCCTAAGACAATTTGAGAAGATCCCCCAGGAAAGATCCCATTAATTAGGGGTGGAGGTTGGCTTGATTGAAGTGCAAACACCTCTAGGCTGATTGCTAAAATCAACAAATAATAAGCCCTAGGGGCAGTTGGGTTAAGAGGCAGACTAGACCTTAGAAACTTTCTTTTTTTTGCAGTCTGTGTGTGTTTGACAGTAAAATAGAAGACTGAAGGATCTTTCATTGTCCAGGGATGCCAAGCACAGATATACTGACCAGATGCATTTCAATCTATGACTAGAGAGATGAATAATTGGTACAGTGGCAAGAGACAGGAACCCTGAAAACTGTGGGCATTTGCAGGAGAGCAGAGACCTTGGTTTCAAATCCAAGGAAGAGAGGACAGTTGTAGTTTGCAGCCACCAGAGGAATAACAGGCTGCGATATTTTTTCAGAATAGTATGACTGGGAGCCCTAAAGAAGAACCCAAAGTTGGGCCCTGAGACAGACCTCAGAAAATAATAGTGAGAGGGACCTGAGACTTGGAGTTTCATTCTCCATACTTCAAGAATACAACTTGATTACATTAATAGCTGCTAAAAACAGAAGAAAATAATAAATGAATAAATAAAAATGAGAAAGCAATGGAGAAAGAACCTATCATAGATATACACTTCATATGGGAATAGAGAAGATCTGGGTTCATATTCAGAGGAAGATAATGGAGCTAAAAATGCTACTCTTTTTTCAATGAGAAATGTCAAATGGTTCCAAGTCCAAAAAGAATTCTTAGAAAAACTTTAAAAGGACTTTAAAAAATCCTAAGAGAGAGATTGAGGAAAAATTAGGAAAAAATAAGAGCAATCTAAGAAAATCAAAGAAAGTTATGAAAAAAATCAACCAATTTGAAATGGAGAGTCAAAAACTTAAGAAAATAATTCCTTGAAAACTAGAACTGGAGAAGCTAATGATGTTCTAAGAAACAAAGAAATCATAAAACAAAATTGAAAAAATAGAAAAGAAACTGAAACATCTCTTTAAAAAAAACAACTGATTTGGAGAACAGAGAGGAAACACAATATAGAATAGTCAGACAAAATGAAAATAATGATTAAAAAAAGAATCTTGATACAATATTACAAGAAATTATCAAGACAATTGCCCTGAATATCTAGAAAAAGAAGGCAAAAAAGAAATAAAAAAAAATCCCCCAATCACCACCACTTGAAAGAGATCCCAGGATGAAAGCTTCTAGGAATATAATTACCAAATTTCAAAGTTCTCAGATTAAGAAGAAAATATTGGAAGCAACAATCGTTGCATATTTTCCTCCTTATTCCTCCTTATTCCTCATTTCAAATATCTTGGAGCTATAATAGGATTACACAAGACCTAGCAGCTACTATGCTGAAGGATCATAGGAATCTTGGAATACTAAATTCCCTAGAACAAAAAAACTGGGGTTATGATCTAGAATAACATATCCACCAGGTTAAGTATCCTGTGATAACTCCCCAAAGAACTTAAGGGAAAACTAAACATATAATATTTAGGAGAAAGACATAAAGATAAACATTATTGACCAATTATATGAGACTCAATAAAGTCAAATTATTTATTTCATATATGTGAACATATTAGCAGTACTCTTATAATTGTATTATTTAGATTGTTTGAAAGAAAGTCTTGGACTGAACTGAATTTGAAGAGGTGATTCTAAAAAAATTTAACTTTGTAGGAAGAGATAAAGTAATTACCTTATACAAATGAGGCATAAAAGGAAAAACTGATAATGGAAAAAGTTAGGGGGAGGATAGGTAGTACTGGAACCTTACTCTTAATCAGAAATGGGTTAAAGAGGGAAATGAGTCTTCTAAATTCAGAAAGAGATAAGAGGTCTAGGGGATAGGGTGAGGGGAAGAATAAGGAAGGAATTTTTGGAGGGGTGAGTAAGTAAATGAATAGGAGGGCAAGGTAATGGTAGAAGTAAAACAGGAATGAGAAGAGATAGGATGAATAGGATGACAAGGATAGAGAGGAAGAATAAGGAGGAAAATATGCAACAAGTAATTGTAGCTTAGAATGTGAAAGGGGCAAATTTAGTCATAAAATGGAAATGGATAGCAGATTGAAGATCTGAATTCAACCATGTTACTTTAGGAAACATTATAAAAATGAGAGTTACACAGAAAGGTTAAAAAAGGACAGAAGTAGAATTTATTATGTAAAAGAAGCCAATAGTAATCATGACCTCAAAGTTAAAGTTAAAATAGATTTAATCAAAAGTAAAAAATAAAGGAGCTACATTGTCTCAGCAATATTATTCAATGTTTAGATCATCTAAAATACCTCGACAGTATAAAATACCTGTCAAAACAGACATAGGGATTATATGAATATAATGATAAACTACTTTTTATACAAATAAATTCAGAACTAAATAATTGAAGTAATATTTATTGTTCATAGGTATGTTATAAATGGCTCATGAATACTCAGTCCAGAGTGATTAAAATGGTTTTAAAAAGACACACCACTCTAAAGGTGGGAGAGGGATGAGGAGTCCCAGAAATGTTAGGTCATTTATGCACTTTGAAAGGCTTTGTTCCTGCCCCTTCATGCCAATCATTGGCTGGGGTCACAATCTCCCCACCCTGCTTATTATTCTAATGAGATAGAACAGCTACCTCATTGAGCATGTGCAAAGGAGAAGTCCAAGACCCCAGGTTTATTTAGAACTAGGTGGGGCAGAACTGGCCTAATCTTAGTTCGATCAGATTGAGGTTAAATCTTTTGTTTTAGCTCACATACCTGCCCATAGGCAACAATACAGGTAGACCCAAGTCTTTGTAATATAAACTCACACTTCTCCCTTCACATTCTTGTGGAACTCAAACACCCCCATAATTCTCACAGGTATGTAAAACCAATATAATTTTTTAAATGACAATTTTACGTAATCTAATTATTCAAAGTCATCATAATTAAATTACTAAAAAATTATTTTACTGAGTTAGAAAAAAAATGATAAAGTTCTTTGGAAGAACAAAAGGCCAAGAACTTCAAAGCAACTAGGGAAAAAGGAAGTAGATTTAGTAGTATTAGACCTTAAACTATATTATAAGGGAGAGTCTTGTTGAAGTGTAAAAAGGATAATTTCAATCCTTTTAAATTAAAATTTTCTTGTATAAATAAAACCTTTGTAGCCAAGAACAGAAGGAATATAGAAAATTGGGAATAAACTTTCATAGACAATTTGTCAAATAGCTTGTGATTGGATTAGAATATTGCTGTGGGGTAGAAAAATGATGAACTGGTCAATTTAGAAAAACATGGGAAAAATCTATGAAGGAAGATTCTATCTACCTTCAGAGAAACAGAGGACAGGTAGAAATAAGCATAGTATGGTGTGTGTATGTATTTATATCTATATCTATATCTCTATGCTTAATTGTAACCTTCTTTGGAGGGAAATGAGGGAGGAAAATAAAGTTAAAAAGTGCAGCAGAGAACAAAAGAAAACTAACAAGGAAGCAAAGAGATTCTGGGCAGCTTTGAAAACAATATGAAATATTAGGTTTTCTTGACATGGAAATTTATTGTTTTATAATTGAATTCTCTCTTATGATCTGTTGTGGACATAGCAGTATTTTTTTATTTCTCATTTTGTATTTAAGTTTGTAATAAAAATTAATTTACAATCCCTTTCCCTAAAAAAATAAAAAACAACCACATATGATAAGCAGGCAAAGATGGATTGCAATCTCCATCAGTTGTAGCAAGGGAAGGGGATTTCCAAAATGAAGAGATCACTTTTGAGTAATTCTATTCCATTATTGATTGAACTCTTTCCCCAAGTCTACAATCCTAACCACATGGCTAATGAAGATTTCTCTAAATAGAATAAGTTTTGCACTTTGTCAGGGAAGACAATGCAAAATCACTGCCATCTGCTTCTCTGGATAGCTGGGGGGTGGGGCAGGGCATGATAACCAAACCTCCTTTTAAGGAGAAAGCTCAGGTTAGGTCAGATATCTTTGTATGTATCAATCTGTATCCATCATTTTTCTCCAGGAAACTAAAGAAAGATACATACAGGAATTTATATTATTCTTTTGATTCTTAGAATTATGGATTGTGTCCATCACTTTTGCCATCTAGTAACCCTATTTCCTCTCTCTGAGGAAAGAATCATAATCTGACCAACTAGTTTCTTCTCAAACCAGAGACTTTCAACCTCTCTTTCCTTTTCTTTGGTCTTAGAATGAAAGTTATCATCTTTTTAGAGCTGACAAGGATCTCAGGAATCCTAATTTTACAATTGAAGAAACTGAGGTCCAAAGAGATTCAATAATTTAAGATTATAGGGTATAAGTGACACAGGCAAGATTAAAACTCAGTTTTTTCTAATTCCAAATCTAAGCATTCTTTCAAGAGAAAAATATCATGAAAATAAATAAGGTATATTCCTTACTTTACTGGATAAATCTTGTCTGTGTCAGTCATTTTGTGTATTAATAAAATCATGAAGCTTGAAAAAAAATCCTTCCTGAATTCTACCTCTACCCTGCATGATATTAAATCTGATCTGAATGACTAATACCTAAGAGCCAGATCTATTCTGAACAAAGAAAGAGGAGCTTAAATTATTCTTAAAAGATTCATGTCAACAGTCAATTTATATCAATTAGGCCCAAACAAAAATCTTCCCCCTTCAATCCTGGGTTTCATTATAGATTATCTGAATTTTAGTAAACCTAAGTAAAGAATGTGAACTGCCAAAATGTAGCCAATAAAGTCAGGAGCTATTTATTTATTTATTGGTCTTTGCAAGGCAATGGGGTTAAGTGACTTGCCCAAGGTCTAGGCAATTATTAAGTGACTGAGGTCAAATTTGAACTCTATCCTCTTGATTCCAGGGCCAGTGATCTATCCATTGCTCCACCTATCTGTCCCTCAGGGGTTATTTAAATAGTTAATTCCATTAACTTTATTGGAATTATACAGCTGTCCCCAGCTGCATCATAATAAGCATTAGATTAATTAGTTTCATCCAACAGTTTAGATTAGGATCCTTGGCATTTCCCCTTCCTCTTTTGTTCAGGATATATCATTCAAATACTGAAATTGTTCAAGTAGCTGCTCTATCAAAATCCACACAATTCTGTTGGATTTGGTATATCACTAGCCATATCATTTGATGTGAAATCTTCTGCAAAGGACATCATGGATATTGGAATAAAAAGAGACTCCATCTTTTCTCCTCTATGACTTTTTAAAAGACTTATTGCCAAATCCTATGCCAACTAATGCATGAGAATGATTTGTCTTTTAATTTAAAATATTGTGTTGTGTGTGTGTGTGTGTGTGTGTGTGTGTGTGTGTACATGAGAGAGAGACAGACAGATGGCGGGAAATAGGGGAAGACAGAAAAACAGACAGGGCAAAATAAGAATTTTACTTAGGGGACATCACATTTTAAGAATACTAAACCTGGTAGAGAATACCAAATTTAGAAGGCTCAGGTCAAAACCTAACCCTCCCTACTCCTATCTATGCAAGGGAGGATGATGACAGGGAATATTGTTCTACTACCTTTCCCTGCTTCTTCACTTACTCTAGTTTGCTAATCACAGGCTGGCATTGCTGCCACCAGTTACTTCTGGTGTCCTCTTCCTGCTCATGGTAGCAAGTTCAATACCCAGGACAATGCCTGCTTAATTCCAAAGCAAGGGGAATGAAAAGGAAAGAACAATTGTGGGAATGGCTCCTAATCTTTGAACCTTTTAGCCAGAATAACTACTTGGGTAAAGGTTCTACTAAAGCAGTAAAGGTGTGGCAGAACAGGGTCAGAACACTCTTAGACCTATAATGCCTTCCTTCAAATCTCTTAGGGTCTGCAAGAGAGGGAGAGGGCAACAAATCTGGGGTACTGTTCCATAACTCTATTTGAAACTCAGTTTCCCCCCCCCCCCTCAATCTGCATTACCTGGAATAGAAAGGTTCCCTAAATCTCTCAAGTGTGAGGTAGAAAGGAGAGCGCCTATTGCACATTAGCCCCACCTGGTGGTAACTTAATCAGAGCAGTGATAGAGCTGTGGTGAGTAGCATTGTTCATCTACTCCTATTATTCATTATCCAAACGGGTTTTTGGTAAAAACAAATAAACAAAAAACCCACTCCTTTGCTCTGAGAAGCTATATTGAATGTATTGTTTTAGCTCTGAGCCCCAGCTAAAGTCACTTTGATTTCACTTTGGAAATCATATAACATCTGATTTTTTTCTTTTTTTAATCTTTATTTTCAGTTCCTAATTCTCTCCTTCTCTTAGTCCTCACCTCCACTGATAATGCAAACAATGAGATACCCATTATAAATATGAAGTTGTGTAAACCATATTTCCATTTTCAATCATGTTGCAAAAAAAGAAAGAAAATGAAAATGAAAAGGTGTGCTTCAATTTGCATTTAGTTCATCAGCTCTCTCTCTCTCTCTCTCTCTCTCTCTCTCTCTCTCTCTCTCTCTCTCCAGACTGATAGCATTTTCATTTTATGTCCTTTGGATTATATTGATCATAGTTACTTTATCTTCCACAGTTGATTATCATTACAATATTGCTGTTACTCTCTATAATATTCTCCTTCTACTAATTTCACTTTGCAGTAGTTCATATAAGTAATGTCATGTTTTTCTGAAACCATCCTACATCATTTCTTAAAACACAGTAGTATTCCATCACTACTATCACTAACAGTTGTGTCAACCATTCCCCGATTGATGGATATCTCCTCCAGTTTTTGATTCTTTGCCATCACAAATAGAGTGCTATAATTTTCAATTGATTTCTTTGGGATGTAGATCTAGTAGAGATATTGCTTTCAAAATGTATGTGTGGTTTTATAGCCTTTAGACATTGCTCCAAATTGTTCTCCAGAATGGTCTGACTAGTTCACAGTTCTATAAACAGTGGATTTGTGTACCTATTTTTTCACATCCCCAGAGTTGTTTTAATATACATTTCTGTAATTTTTAGTGATTCAGAGTTTTTTATATGATTGATAAGACATGATTTTTTTCTTCTGAAAGCTGTCTGCTCTTATCCTTTCACCCTTTATCAATCAGGAAATGATTCTTATTTTTTAAATTTGCCTCAGTTCCCTTTTATTTGAGAAATGAGAACGTTACTATAAATTTCCTCCCCGAATTTCCTACTTTCCTTAAAATTTTGACCATTTGGTTTTGGTTAAAAACTTTAAAATTTAATGTAATGAAAATGATCTATTTTTACCCCTCATGAGTCACTTTATCTCTTGTATGGTTATAAACACTTTCCTGATATATAGATCTGATGGATAATTTTCCCTCCCCAATACTCCTCTGATTTGCTTATCATAGTATCTACAGCAAGGAGTCAAGGTGGAGTAGTTTCAGCAAACTAACATCTGTCCTGATGCTCCCTATATCCCTCAGTCACAGAGTCCTGGACCCTTCATTATGAAAGCTGTTCTGCTTGTGCTTCCATTGTCCTAAGTCCATATATCTTCTCATGACCTCTCTTACTGGTCCACGTAACATCTATAGAGCTCATCAGTAGCTGAGTTCCACTTCTACTTTTTCCTGATCTAAAGTTTAAAGGTCACTGGAGACCTTGGTTTTCATTGTTCATCCTATCATGTTTCTCACTTTCTAATCCACTCAAGGGATTTATTTGCACTTCATAAAGGGATGTGGTATGGCTGCATTTTTAACTCATATCTCATCAATCCCATTTCTATGATCAAATTCTTGACTTTCAAGGATCATCTCTCTTACACTGGGAAGGCTAAGAAGCAGTGAGGAGGGAAAGCCTATACAAAGAAACAGTGGATGAAAACTAACCACTAAACTTCTTGTCTGGCCCCTCTAGGGATAGTCACTCTTTTCTAACTCCTTTCCCAGGGGGATTTCAAATGGCTTGGTCCTTTCTCTGCTTTTGGATTTTATAATACCATTTAACAATTTAAAAACAAACAAGCAAAACTTTGAATTTGAGCCTCCAGTCAGGGAAACCCTCTAGAAATTAAAAATAAAGTTTCCATTATACTTGGTGTGCAGTTGACCATAGCCTCCCTCTCAACTCCTTCTAAGGAAGCTAAATACAAATAATACTTTGAGTTAAGCCAATCTTATCTTAATACCAGACTAGGTGAATAGCAATGGAAAATATAAGCTTTTAAATAAATAGAATCAAGCTAAGTAACAAATTTCTGGAGGGTGGAGAAAAGGGAAGGTCAGGGAAAGTGATAGGTGAAGTGTCACTATTATTGCTCTCCAAACAAAAACAGCTATCTTCATTTATACATTAGCATTTTCTACTTAATTTAACCTCTCTGATTGGGAAGCAATGGTGGTGACAACAATAGCAGTGATGGCACCCATCCACTGGAGCTCTTTTCTTTCTATCTCTCTCCCAACCCCAAGTTCTTGTCTCTGTCTGTCTCTGTATCTCTCTGTTTCTCTCAGTTCCTCTCCTCTCCTCTCTGGAGTGTGTTTCATTGCTCATATCTCTCCACTGATGTCTTCTCCTTTTCTGATGGAAGTTGGAGTTCTGTCTTATTATTTTAAGGAGAGATTCATTTCCAGGGCTTACATAAACAGGCATTAGGGATTTCATAACCACCAACAGACATTGCTATCAAATGCCCTACTATGTATAGATTTAGGAGTCATATGATGATTGACACTATTATAATAAGTTCACCAAGAGAGTCAGTTCATGAGGAGAAAGTAAAGTGGTCTCAGGACAGACTTGAGGTCCCCTATGGCTAGAGGGCAGTGTATAAAAGAAAGGTAAGCTCAGGAGAGATTCTTCCTGATAAAGTAATGATTTTTCACACTAGGATCC